>NW_013668044.1:108569-124102 GCF_000517525.1 Limulus polyphemus | reverse complement strand
GACATTGACTTAACAGAATGGATTATGTGAGGATATTAAACCTGCTAGACATTGACTTAACAGAATGGATTATGTGAGGATAGTAAACCTGCTGGAGATTGACTTAACAGAGTGGATTATGTGAGGATAGTAAAAGTTAACTTTTCCTGGCAGGAAAAGTTCGGTAATGCCGTATGACAATATTCACAAAATTCTCTAAGAACTCATCAGTACCATAAAGACAGTAATATATTTCTGCTTTTGCAAAAAGACACAAACACAAGTAAGTGAATGATTTTTTTTTCTTCGGTAGTTGAAATATTACTTGTAATTACAGTAGAGAAAACTCTCCCCTCTCTCTGCCTATTTATTTGTTTGAGTGATCGTGAAACTTTTCAAAACTCGTAAAATATGTATTTTGTAAGAAAAGCTTCTTAAAAGAAACAAACGGTATAAACGTTAATTCAAAAGAAAAGCTCAAACAGTTTTAGATACAATAAAACCATGTGATGTTATTTCTATTCAATTTATATAAGAGTGAATGACCACTTTTAATTTTTCAAATACGGTTATAAATACTAGCACAGGCAACTCAGTTCTAATAAAGAACTACAGATAAAAACGTTTTTCTACTGGTATTTGGCTTACCTACTAGTTCTCAGCAAATAAGCTCCTTACAGTAGTCCACTAGTTCGTGACGGAGATGGCGCTAGAACAGAATAACGTACAACTTCACGAGATTCGGTTTTGATGGGAACACTGCTTGTTGTACAGCGACTATCACAAACTTAGTCCAGCCAATCGAACACCCAAAAAAACACTAGCGCTTCATCACGTCATGGTCTGGTCTACATGCTACAAGGGGTGACTGAGTGTGGCTTATTTACGCGGTTCTTCTAGTCAAAAGTTGATGGTTTAATTACAATGTTGTTGGTCGTCCTACCTCTAGTTTCAAATACATAGTACCGATCTTAAGTCCAACACGAAAAAAAAAAGATTTTGGTACAGGAACCTACAACAATGGGAACCACTGTTGGCAAACGATTAAGGTTGACTCTTTTTCCCGTGTCTTCCTGGTAAATTTGAGGTATAATTTGTAATTGCAGTAAAAACGTTTATTGAATTTATTAACAGTATCTCTATATAACTGCACACCAGTTATTGGGCACCATTAAATGTTGACTGAATGGGCCTGGTACAATGGTACGTTTCTTTATGATAGTACTTTTATCTTTCGCACTTATTTTCAACTCCCAACAATATTGTTTCAATCAGAATAAATTGTAGTGAGTAAATAAAAAATATAATATACTTTGCAGGTTTCAAGAATTCTGAGTTAAGAGGTGAAGAATAAGAAAATTAATGTTGTAATAAAGAAAAAAATCACAATAATCCCTATAACTGGAGCTTTAAGAAATTCAAAAATCAGCTTGATATTTCCAAAGTATAATTATCGGCAGTAGTTCAAGCTTGACCACTATTTTTTTTAAATTAGTAACCTTAAGTTATCTATGTATTCACATGGTATTATTTTGTTGCAATGTCTTGGAAATTGGCCTTTTCAGGTTGTTTGTCTAATTTTCTTAGTAACAAAAAGTGGTCTTTATGCTAGAAGTTTTATAATTGGCTGAAGCTGGCTTGCTGGCTGAAAGAGTTCGTGGACATATTAGAAGTACTTTAAATTATGATCCCAACAAATTATTTGCCAACAAATATAACAAGTCCAAACATTTATTTCGGATACTGGTTAAGTCGTTGTGACAAACAACTAAACACGAAGTTATATACAAGCTTGGCTGCTTAACACTCCGTGGTATGAATAGAAGGTGTTCATTCACATAGTTTTGCCCCCCAGTGGCACAGCGGTATGTCTGCGGACTTACAACGCTAGAAACCGGGTTTCGATACCCGTGGTGGGCAGAGCACAGATAGCCCTTGTGTAGCTTTGTGCATAATTAAAAACAAACAAACAAACACATAGTTTTATAACATCACACGTACCTGCTTAACACTCAGTGGTATGAAAGAAAGGTGTCGTTTACATAGTTTCATAACGGCACCCAAATGTTAATCTGCTGCTTAGTTAGCACTTTTAAAACTTCTCAGTGGATTTGAATATTTAATCCTGGACTTTTTGCATATTGTCTTTTTTATATTCGATTTTGGGTTGTTATTGGCACAACTTTGATGTTGCAATTTATAACATTTTCTGGGCAAAGTTTTAATAACATTCTGCACGCAAGTAAAGGATATACTTGTCTTTGTTATATCCCTAAAATTAACCTTACCCGGACAATCTCTTTTAATACTGTATTATTATTGTTTTCCCAATACTCTGTTTTTGTAATGGTAAAATACCATTAGAGTGTGTTTAAAGTCTATTGTTTATATAATGTTGCCATGGTATTTTGTATTGGTGAATTACGGCTATTCAGTATACTTCATTCTATTATATTTTAAGTTATTACGTGATATTATGTTTTTCTTTTGCTTATTCCAGTTGTTGAGGCTTTAATGCACCTGAAGAATGATATACAGCCCGAAGTGTCGTGCTAATGAAATTACATATATCCAAGTGATATTGATACTATTCCGTTTCATTGATTTTATGCAATATCCTACCGTCTCTTGGTATCTCAACGGTATGCTTGAAGGCATATTATACTAAAATTCGGGATTTGATCTCCGTTGTGGGCCCGGTGCTGATAGCTTATTAGGCAGTTTTGTGCATCAAATAACCAAACCATTTCCTACAACAATGTTCTTTTAAGTTTTAGTTTTTGTGTTTCTTTTTACCCAAAAATCTTTCTCAGCTGAAACCCAGGGCCGTGAGCAGAAATATCAATTACTTACTCCCTAGTAGAGGAGGGAGTAAGAATATAGTTATTTGGGGCAGGCCCCAACTTGTCCCCTCTTATGCACGCACCTGCCCAGATATGATAAAACGTCAGGATGCACTTGTTAGTTGTTGAAATCTGCAATCCTTTGGGGCTCGTCTTGGTATCATCGTGATATGCAACAGTAGGATTAAATAAAGAGAAACATCTACAGGATTATCTTGATTAATGAGTGTTTATTGTTTAATATTGTCTAATATTTCTTTTGTTAACATAGCCAAACGTAAAGAGTTACGAACATTGCATGAAAGTATGGGACAATGTGCTATTAGACTGATTAAAACACTGTCTTGTTTTTTAAACTCCAGCAGAATTTGTTGTGCGAAAGTTTAAGCAAAACGGCGTTATATAATGGCTATTAGCACAGAACGAACCAACTAAATATTGATTATTCAATTTGCCATATTTAAAAATAAAGTTGTTTTGCTTATTATAGTAATAATGAGTATAAGCATAATATGTAAAGCAAATAACTTTTTTATTTACTGCCTGTTATAAAAAATTGAATGGTGCCGTACAGTAATGTGACTCTTCCAAACAAAAGTTAATAGTATATATTATTATAAATCTTCTAACAAGAATTGCCTGGTATATAGCATCGTTAATATTCTAAACAGAAGTTAATGGTATATATTATTATAAATCTTCTAACAAGAATTGCCTGGTATATAGCATCGTTAATATTCTAAACAGAAGTTAATGGTATATATTATCATAAATCTTCTAACAAGAATTGCCTGGTATATAGCATCATTGATATTCTAAACAGAAGTTAATGGTATATATTATTTTAAATCGTCTGACAAGAATTGCCTGGTATATAGCATCGTTGATATTCTAAACAGAAGTTTTGATATATATATAGCACTATGGATCTAAAGTCAACGTGTTTGACTCAATTTTCAACTTTTAGTTTCAACTCATT
Source organism: Limulus polyphemus (assembly GCF_000517525.1). Classification (NCBI taxonomy): domain Eukaryota; kingdom Metazoa; phylum Arthropoda; class Merostomata; order Xiphosura; family Limulidae; genus Limulus; species Limulus polyphemus. Next base: position 120,301 of record NW_013668044.1, on the reverse strand, counting down.
AAAAAGTTCATTACGTCCCTCATTAAAATATCAGCGGTTCTAATCAAAATGGTGTGCATTTTTCTAATCAGTTAAACTTTTAAGTTAAAGACATTGTTTTAAGTTCCAAGCATAAGAAAGAGTTCAACCATTGTCTAAAAAAAGAGAGAAATTAGAAATATCGGAGCTACTCGAGTTTCTAAGACTAACGTCTGTTGCGTTAAAGCTGCATTTTAAGATTTTGTTGTTTCTTATCATTATTGTGAGACTACAAAATTTATTAAATTTTAAACTTTTGAATTAAATTTACTTTTCCTTAGTATTATTTCATATATTCTAACTATTCCGCGTCACTGAATAAGCTTACTAGATCAACGGTAGTCGTAATATATATGCTAAAATGTGATGTTTTAATCAACCCATGCGGTTTTCGTATTCTGGTACTTCCAGGTCGTGTTCTTAATTCAGTCATATGAGCTCAGCTTTTCAATTATGTAAACTTATCCTATTCCATTTAGTCACGTGCATATCTATTGTATAGTGGAGATTATGGTATAGGATCTTGAGTTCATTACTCTCCAGCTATAACCTAAATATGTTGGTATTTTAATTCAGCGCAGGAGTTGATTGTATTACAGTGGTAATGATACAGCTAAAACATACTATTAGTCTTATTCCAATAGTCAAAAGGCGTTAAACATTTTACTGATGTTATCCAACCTGTAAATTTAACGAATGCTCTGATCACAAACTTAAGACTGAAAATTAGAATAGAATGAAAAAAATGACCCTCTCCCCTCGCACACATACATTAAATTGATTTCAATAACTCGTCAACAAATAAATAAAAAAAAATGGTTAATGGGATTTTAATTTACATGAACAAATAAAAACATGCACTAACTGGTTTCTCAAACATTTATTGAGTGCATGATGTAATGAATTTTAAGAATATAAACTCTGTATTTTTGATTCACAATTCCCTGTCCCACAGTGGCACAGCGGTATGTCTGCGGACTTAAAACGCCAGAATCCGGGTTTCGATACACGTGGTGGGCAGAGCACAGATAGCCCATTGTGTAGCTTTGTGCTTAATTACAAACAAACAAACACAATTCGCTACTGGCTGACTAATGTATTATATATCGCTACATAATGTTCAATAAACAAAACTGTAAAAACTATGTCGAATTTGATTAAATCTTATTGAAATAAACATTTGTGTTTTACGTATATATTTGTTATATCTATCTGCCCATCTCTCTATTATTTATATTGTATTTTATGGACACTACATGGATTGTAATGCAATGGATAACACACCTGATTAGAATATTTGATAAAGTGCAGGCGAACTTATGTCTCATCAAAATTTTATCATCCCTACTGGCCACTGACTGAACTCTTCTTCTTCTTTTTGCAACTTATTTTTTTTTAACTGGCTCATTCGTTTTCTAAGTATCTAAATGATCTAATTAGTTAGCTGGTATAGATCTTAACTTGGGTTAAACTATTCTTTCTGCATCCTGCTGATGTTTTTCATCTGCGTAACAATAGATGTGCTACAATAGATATGTCTATCCGACTTATACTATGATTTTTTCGTAATACTTTGGTAAGTTTATATATATATCTAGCACATGTCTCTTCTATTGGCACTTGACAAGAGCACCATCAGCAAAATTTAGTATTAGTTTAGAATTTTAAATTTGATTTATTTTCTATGTAATAGGCCGTACGTGAACTAATAGTTAACGCGTCAGGGCGATCTAAGAGCTCTAGGTTCGAGATAATGTCTGCTGAGACAATGTGACAGTCAATCCTGTTATTCGATTAAAAAGTGTCGGAAGAGCTCTTATGGTGATTGCCTGTCTTCCTTCTTGTTAATAGTCCAAAGTTAGGAATAGCTAAATCTGAATCCAACCTACCTAAGCCAAAGACGCCATTCCGGTGGAAAATTCCAATTCTAATTCTAGCACTTTACAAATTACAGTGTAACGGCAAATTAAAATAAAGTTCACAGAATGCCCATCAGTAGATCTGAGTTCATCTAGAAACTGTACTATGTTTACTTCGACGCAAATAATGAAAAAATACATTGGACTGTTGCTGACTGCAATTAAATGATATCATCTTTACCGGAAATTCTGGACAATTAAATGTTCCCCAGGTATATTAGAGCAGCTGTTAAAGTACTTCACTGAATACATAAAACAAGAGTAAAGCTATAAAAAATCTGAGAGGATTTAGTGTCAAATCAAAATAATCTAAGATTTAGTTTCGTGCATATAAAACAAGCTCAGCAAGTTTGGAAACAAACGTGAAAAGTACATTTTACTATAAACTTTCATCTTGACCTTTAAGAAGAAACCACTTTTTTTTCAAGCGACCTATTATAGTGCTGATACTGGAAATTAGAAATGAGATCAGAATGGAAACATTCGAGAACATCAATCACCCTAGATCCTGTAATACTACTATTCAAAAAGGTTACTTTACCTTCACGATAACAAATAGTGAAGAAAGAAGAAATGGTCTCTAAAACGTGCACTTTCCAAATATCTGATTTAAACTTCTTTTATGTTAGAAATTTATTGGAAATAATCTAAGTTGGACAACTTAAAAGCCTTCCCTGCTGCACAGGATACGGCAGTCGGTGGCATTCCGTACATCTCATGAGACAGAGGCTTATCTCTGAGAGACGTTGATCATCAGGCTTTGAAAATTAAATGAGATCCTGCTACGAAATTGTAATAGGTTTTCTAAGCATATGTTTAAAAGATATAATCTTGTTCTTATTTCATTGTTATCATTAGCCTTACAAATACGTATACCTCACGAATAAGAAAGAAGATCAAAAATGAAATTCACTTATAATGAATGAGCTAGTTCACAATTTAAACTAAAAACAGATATATTGTAACAGCTAAGCCTATTTAACTTTGCGAATCCAAAAATGTATTAAATATATTCGGTCAGATAACTTTTAACTTTTTATATTTTATTTCATTGACTTTTATTTTTAACTATTAGAAGTCCAACTTCTTCTACTTGTATTACACGCCTCTTTATCAATCAAGTATCTCTTAAGCAACAGATTCCAAGATTTATATGTCAAATATTCGTTCAAATTACGAAGATAAATTTGAAAAACCTGTGTTACACAGTTACCTAACATTAGATTTTCTGTGACACTGTTCTGCCATGATATGTGAAACGTTATGTTGTAGTACTACAACGTGCTTCTTTCATAGTATACCTTTGTAAATATGCACTGAAATAAACTCGCATTGTGCTGGTAACTTACAATAGGATATTTGCAAATTTTTCTTTCGCCATACGATAACCTAAATTAATTCAAGTTTGTGAATTTTGTTATGACATTGTGCTTAATTCATTATTCGATACTATACAACAGACCAACACATATACACATCACCATTATAAGAGGCCTAACTGCATTTCTTTGGTTTACTGATCGAAGCTATACTGACGAGCCTTGAATATTTTGGTGTTTCAAATAAATAGCGCTCTATGTCTAACACTTTTAGAATCTTTAGTTTATCTATCGAGAAGCTAATGATTGTTCGAGAACAAATGTGTTGGAATTACGTAATTAAAGAAGAGCTTTAGAACTTTAGTAAGTTATATATAAAGATAAAGGTATTCTGATGGAAAAACTTTATAATGTTAGTATGTTGTATACAAAGATAAAGGTATTCTGATGGAAATACTTTAGAATGTTAGTATGTTGTATACAAAAATAAAGGTATTCTGATGGAAAAACTTTATAATGTTAGTATGTTGTATACAAAGATAAAGGTATTATGATGGAAATACTTTAGAATGTTAGTATGTTGTATACAAAAATAAAGGTATTCTGATGGAGAAACTTTAGAATGTTAATATGGTGTATACACAGATAAAGGTATTCTGATGGAAATACTATAGAATGTTAATATGGTGTATACACAGATAAAGGTATTCTGATGGAAAGACTTTAGAATGTTAATATGTTGTATACACAGATAAAGGTATTCTGATGGAAAGACTTTAGAATGTTAATATGGTGTATACACAGATAAAGGTATTCTGATGGAAAGACTTTAGAATGTTAATATGTTGTATACACAGATAAAGGTATTCTGATGGAAATACTTCAATCAGAATCAGAAGTATAAAAGAGGTTTGGACAAAGACCCAGAATTATCGGGCTGGCTGAAGGAAGCAACCCTAAGAAATACAAAAAAAAAGTTTACTGCTTGTACTACAGGAAATACCTGTTCTGTAAGAAGGGGAAATTCAAGCTTCATAATTACAATAAAAGAGGCATTTATATAGAGAAGGAGAAAGTTTGGATACTAGCAACAGATAAAACTAAACCAATAGGTCAGAACTTTTCAGAAAAATCAGTTGCAAACTGAGTGACTTTCGTTGAAGTTCAGCTAGTAGCTTTTCTTGTGTAGCATGACTTGCCATATTCTTTGTCTGGTGATTTAGTGAACCTTGTAAAATCCTTGCTTGGTCCAGATATGATGAGTGGATGGAAAACAGAAAGCTACAAGTGTTGCTAGACAAGGCCTTGAGGAATATTTTGATGCCCTCTTGATGGATGATCTTAAATCCACTCCATTTTCAATAGCGATCAATGAAACTCAGATATTTCTATTGTTAAGCAGCTAACCATCTCTGTAAGCTTTGTTGCCGAGAACCTGAAACCCAATGTATGTGTTCTTGATATAGTTGAATGCCTTGATGGAACTACAAATGGAATTCTTGAAACATTTTGCGAATCTTGAAAATACCGGCGTTCCATTAAATAATTGGGTGGGCTTCTGTCCAGACACAAAGAACTATGTTTGGAGTAAACCATCTCGTCAGTACACAGATTCAAGACAAAATTCCATGAGTAGTAAAGTTGAAACGCACTTGTGTCACCTATGTGTCTCACATGAGTGTAAGAAGGTCTCTAAAAACTTAGATGATTTGTATAGGACTGTTTATAACCACTTCAGTTTACGTCCTGAGGGGCAACGTGCATTCAAGGCGTTCCAATAATTTGAGAAAGTTGGAATAAATAAGGTGGCTGAGAAAAGAATTATTGAACAGTGGAATCCACCAAGGCCTTAATTGACTAGTCGTGTTGCAAGGATCCATCTCACACTAACTATCTAGCGTTGACAACCCTAGACAGCTTCGTGGACTATGTTCTTGGTGAGTGTAATGAATTCAACACAACTTTTCAATTTGAAAAACCTCTCTTTTACAAATTACAGTCTCAAATTGGGAAACTAATTAAAACGTTTGTTTAGAATTCTATGAAGTATTCGCAAGTACGAACCAGAAAAGTAACAGATATATATATATATATATGATTTATCTAGTAGACTTTGTATATGTTGAGTCAGTTTATCTTGGATGCCATGCGAAAGAGATGTTGGCTTAACTGAAAAACTCTGACTCAGATTTGGATGGACGAAGTAGTGTAGTTTGTTGCACTGTTAGGGATTTTTACAAGAAAGCTGTCACTCAGCTATTTTTCTTTCAAAGGTGACATTTATGTTTTTGATGATTTGGTTAATCCCAGCAAGTCGTTCGATCTCGAGATCAAAAGCCTGCATAGTTTTTTTTTTTATGTTTGACTCCCCGTTTTGGTACAAAGCCAAGATTGATCAAGAATGGAAGGCTGTGGCTACCACCTCGTTGCCCAGTGTAATGAATCTTAATATCAGTAATGCCCTAGACCACTGGCAATGAGTGCTCAGCCTAAAAAGCTTACAACAAGCCTCAGCTATCTTCCAGATTTACTGATATTGGCCAAGTTTTATTCTCTACCATTTTCAAATGCTGTTGTTGAGCGACATATTTTTAATACTAAAAGAAATTAAGAATGCCAAGCGGAATAAGTTTTTAGCCCTACACTAATCAATTTAAATTCTCAATTTCAAAACTTGTGTCATTTATAATTTTTCACGGGTACTTTATTAATAACTGTGTAAAAAAAAGTTGATTTGGTCAAGTGTAGACTAGCATATTTTTGAGCTCTATTAACAAATGCCTATATTTATTTATAAACACTCGATACTTCACAAAAAACTTTTGTTGGTGATTTGACTGTTGTTGGATGTGTCAGAAAGGAAAATCTACAATGTGTCTTTACATTAGAAATTTGCTATCGTTGAATGTAAACCCTTTCAATGTTAGCAAGGATTGTCTGGATTCACGCTGGAATACTAACATTAATACGTCGCAAGTGCCTGTGGTAACCGAGTATGAAATAAAACTTTTGCATAACTAAGGTGAATGTTTTTAATCAGAAATATTTCGATGCAAAATACAGATTGAAACTGACAACTGTTCTTCAACTTCGACTAGTTTCTTTTATGTCAAGAATTTGTGGTTATGGTAGCTGCTTAAGCCTATTTTATCGTGTTAGTTTAACTTCTTGGCCAAAATTTTTGCATATTTTTGTAACAAATAAGATCATTGTTATTATGGTTTGTTTGGTTTTGATTTTCGTGCAAAGCTATGGGAGGGCTATATGCGCTAGCCGTTCCTAATTTCGCAGTGAAAGACTAGAGGGTAGGCAGCTAGTCATCACCACCCACTGCCAGCTCTTGGGCTACTCTGTTACCAACGAATAGTGGGACTGATTGTCACACTATAACAACCCCACGGCTGAAAGGGTGAACATGTTTGGTGGGACGGGGATTCGAACCCGCGACCCTCAGATTGCGAATCAAGTCAATGAGACAGGTTCTATGGACATCATGAACGATTCATTAGAGCAGCAAACAATTTTACCAAACACCTGTATAATTCAGCATTTCACCTATCACAATACAACCTTACCAAAACATATTTAATTACAAAATATAACATCAAATTATTATAAATATCTTCTGTAATTTTATATCAGTTCATATTAAACATTCAGTACTTGGTTGGTTCTCCACGTAATCTAATAACCTCCGCAAGGCGGCGTGGTATGCTTTCGATGAGGTTATTGATGTAATTTACCGTGACTTCATCCCAACTTGTAACTAGAAGGCGCTGCAATTCAGCTACAGTAGCTATTTTTTGGTCGTGGTTACAAATGTTCGGTCTCAATTCTGCCCAACAGTTCTCAATGGGATTACAATCTAGAAACTTTTCTGGCCATGGTAATTTTGTAACATCTTCCTGGTCGAGATAATCTTGTACAATATGTTCACTCTGAGTAGTGGCATTGTCATCCTGAAACTCAAAGTGATTGCCAAACCTTGCTCTAGCATATGGCAGAAATATCATCTCCGTACGATGCCTATAGGAAGCGCTAATGACGTTTCCCTGGAGGATATGAAGAACAGTTTTTCCACCATGACGAATAGCTGCCCAAACATGTACTACACCACTTCCTGTGGGAAATACAGGCTTCCCTCATCTGTTCTCCAGACAAACGACGAACACGAATTCTACCATCAGCTTTAACAAGCCGGAAACAGGACTCATCTAAAAAGATGACATGTCGCCAATGTCATAATTGTACATAATTGCCTAAGTAACAAGGTGACCGCAGTGAATTCTGTTTAATATTAGTTTGTAGGTAGCCCTTTTTGTATAATAGCCTTGTTTGGTCAGGCTCTTATTCACTGTTCTTCTGGATACCCTGGAATGAATGTGTTCATGCCATTCCTGTCATAAGGTACTTATTTCAATCTTGACGTGTTAACCTGATCAAAACACGGTCATCTCGGACAGCAGTTTTTCGGCACTTACCAGTAGAATTTCCTGGAGCAAACTTTCCTGTAGTCCGATGACGTTTCAAGATTCTGGATACAGTACACTGGGGGATACCCTATTGTCCTGACAATGACATTTGCTTCATACCATTTCTAAAACAGTCAAAAAATATGACGCCCTATAATTTCTGGCACGAGACGAGGCATGACTCTACACCAAGTACAGAGAAATTGTATGAACAAAGCGTTGAACTGTTTCGAAAAAGATTATACCAAAAACACACCCTTTTATACAAAACAGGTGTGTATGTGTGATTTGACAAACAAATGCTTACACGTTTGTCCGATCATACGCTACCTTCTCTGTTACTACTCGGGCATTTATTCAGTAACTACTCCATTCATGTAGACTATAACAACAGTATAGAACAGTATTCAAACATTTTGGCCAATATTGTTTTTATACCTATATCAGTTAACTTTCTAATGTTACTGAGAATACTGTTAGAAAATACATTTCAAAGTTGGTTATATTTTAGTCATAGTTATTTGGTGGCACAGCGGCATGTAACTGATTGCTAGCAAGGCAATTTCGATAGACCCACTAATTACCATGGAAAAATCATAAATAAACATCAATAAACTTCCATAAAACATAGTGTGTTTTGTTACCATTGATAACCAGTGTCCACTATGAGACCACACTCAAAATACAATGTGACCCGCAAATTAATCCAAAGATGTACAACCCTGATTTAATAAATATATACAACCTTCCTACGATGTCCAATTTAATCCATTTTACAACTGTTGTAAAAACGAACAAAATTATGAAACTTGTATTAAAAATATATGGAAAAATCCGGACGTAACCTTATGGTTTACGTACAGAACATCGCGCTCTACGCTTTGTAGCCGTGGTTAACTTATAAGAATGACTGTTAAATCCTAATCTTCCAGAGTAACCCAAGAGTTGGCGGTGGTTACTGTTGAGTAAACACTTTCCATCTAATCTATCGGTTCCAAATTAGGGACGGTTTGCCATGACAGTCTTTTTGCTCCTTTGAGCGAATACCCGAAACAAACAAACAAAATATTATGAAAACGAAAAATGGAAATCACAAATTACAGCCTCGAAAGTTTAAAAGCTCTTCAATGTACTCGCACAAAAATCACGCTAGGCCTAAGACAGTAGACTGTCTTTGGAACGCCTTCTCATCTTCTTCCTTTCGTCTTGCCCCCCAGTGACACAGCGGTATGTCTGCGGAATTATACCGCTAGAAACCGGGTTTCGATTGGTGGGAAGAGCACAAATATCTTTGTACTTAATAACAAACAACAACCTTTCGTCCTTTAAACTATGAAAAATACAATTTTGTTGTTTTTGTTCTTTTGTTTATTCGTTCTTATTCACAGTTTTCTGTTGCTAGCTTATTATAGGTCAAAAAATAATAGGACATAAAAATATTCAATTGAATACTGACGATTTCGAAAAACCATGTTTTGTCGAAAATAAGAATAAAATGTCTGCGTATGTACTACTAATCAAGTGACTTATAGAAAGTGTCCCTAGTCATTAATTCATTCACGGTAACTATAGTTGGTGACCATGCAGAAGTACCTTTCGTATTTCTATTACAATTCTTTGCCGCAGGTCCCTATTGAATAATTTCTTGGTAGTTGAAAGAACTTAGTAAATTAATTCCTACGAGCCACTACAGCGTTGGGGAGTGTCTTCATTGTATGAGAAAAATGTTCGTATGGTTAATGGTTTTTTTCGAGCATGGATGGTATTCAGCCGAAGTTATATGCTTTCGTTAAATAAAAGACAGACTGGAATGTTCCGGTACATTTAGGTCATTGCAAGATCCTCCTTCACATAATCCTTCTTAGTTTAACTGTTTATCTTACAGGAATAAGTATGTTTATTCTGCATATAGGCAAGAATATCTACCCTTATCAATACAACTGTTATTTTTTAAACATTATCATAAACTGCTGAAAGACAACTTAAACATATTATTTTCTAAAACTTACATGTTAGACGTTGTTTGCTTCGAAAATTTGAAAAAAAAAGACTGTGTTGATGATATGTCACATACTTTGTTCATACCTGTATGTTGTGAAAATGTGTGTATGTTATACAATATCTTAGACATAATTGATACTTGAAACCGTCGGTACTTGGTGAAACTCCATAATTACAGAATTGAGGAAAAACAAGACAAATGTACGTTTCACAAATACACCATTTATACACGACCATGGTTCGCCTGATGATGCTTTTACTGTCAGACTGTCTGTTTAGAAAATGTGCAATGTAACATGTACTTTCTGCTGTGCAATATAATTTATATATGATACTTACTACATTAGATCGCCCTGGCACACTGTTCAGTAATAATGGTTGGAGACGGATTGAATGGGCAATTCAAGCCGTCTCCAACCATTATTAGTTTCAAAGTGGGTTCCTCGTCATCGAACTGTTCAGTAATGTTAAGTGTTTTGAAAAGATTTTTATCCTAACCGTATTCTACATTTCTCATTTTAAGTTTCATTACAATGATTGGAGTGTCATTATTTTGTATTGTTTTGCAGTCGGTTTAGTGACATTCCTATAGACTATCCGTTCAATGACGTTTCTAAGTTGTCTGTCAGTATACCTCCCTTAAGTCGCCTAATTGATCTACGAAGATGGAATTATTGCAGCAAAGTCGTTCAAATGTTGACATTCTGTTTATGTTTGTTATTTCCAACGTTCCATTTAACAAGACAGTATTTCTTTATCTAGCGACAGGAATGCTTATTCCTAACCACAAAGAAAAAATAATGATAAGCACGAGGGGCCACATTTTCAGCCGAGGCTTAGCGGCTAATAGAATGGCTCTGAATTTTTCAGTACAAACCTTCGGCTCATAGCTCCGTCATCACTTGACCGATTTGAGATCTAATTACAATTTTGGACTCAGGAAGTCAAACCCTTTCGACTGATGCATTTGACCACGCCCAAGGTCTCATAAACGAATATACTCTAATCCTATCTAAAATAATTTCAATTTGAGGGTAGGCTGGTAGAAACCCAAATGAGTAATAAAATCGAATCGAGTGTACGCGAGCCCCACGCTTGGTATTGCTGGCGCACAAAAATATAGCTAATAAAAAGTGGAAAAAGGTCTCATAAATTAATTTACTCTAATCCTGCCTAAAAGAATTTCAAGTTCCACGGCTATTGAGGTTCCCTCTTGTTTTAATATATGAAAAATTAATCATCACCTCGAACACTTTCGAAGAGTGGACTCTTTTCTTCAGAAGTTCCTGAAGATATATCTTCATGGTTCTTAAGAAGAAGAATCCACCTTTTGAAGGCGCTCAAACTCCTGGTCCAGTTTTAACATCTGTGATGATTACTTTTCAGTATGTTGTTATAAAATAGTTACACAGATGCAAACAGGGCAGATTGTTTAAAAAATTAGTTACCGCGTTAACAATTTTAAAAGTACTAAGCTTATTTCAAATTTGATTTATATTTAAAAATGCCGCGTTTCATCTCATGTGACGTTTCCCTTTCCCTCCTTACCTGTTTGAGTACACTTTTTTAACCTGTCATAGTTATTAATTTAGTAATATATTTCTAAAGAAAAACTTGTACATTTCCTCAATCTTTTTACAAATGTCTGTGTTACAATACAATTTATCACCCAGCAAGTAAAAGAAGCAGATCGATTCAAAAAATTGAAATAATTAAAAAAATGGTGAAAATAGTAAATAATGGTACTACTGTTGGTCATCCTGTTTATATTGTTACGACAGCATAAGTCACGCGACGCTGGTAACATATGATGAGATTCTAGAAGGATCGAGGAACCTCACGAATGTCCCAGAGTTTGCTAGACGCCCTCTTTTTTAGTATATAAGCCGGAAGATAAATTGATAACGGAGATAATCGAGCCAAGCCGTAAGTAAAGTGTGTAAATTGTTGTGAATTATAGCGTGTGTTTAAGTTAAAGTGACTGTGGAAATTCTGTATATTGC
>NW_013668044.1:103352-107542 GCF_000517525.1 Limulus polyphemus | reverse complement strand
GGGCCCAATGTTCGTGTCCCATTACGAACTAAAATTACGCTCCGCATGTTGGGGCCGGAGGGTGCGTTATAAGAATGACAGTCGATTTAACCAGACAAGAGTGCGCTGAAAGTTGGTGATGGGTGCTGTTTACTGTAGATATACATTGAGTAATTTAGCGCGAATATCTTAAGCGAACATGTAAAATTGTAAAATCGCCCAGCTTAGCATAATGACAAACAGATTCCGATACACGTATTCCTGTGGATACGAACCCTATGCATAGTACGTGATTACACCTTACAAACCTAAGATTGAAGACGAAGATGTTGAGTTTTGTCAGTTTTTGGAATACGAATGTCACAGTAATTTGCCAAAAAACGGTGATGATTTCTTCAACTGAAAATGTGGACATTGAAGACAAACACGTAGAAATTATTACGCAAAAATTCGAATTCAATATCCGCGGCGAGCAGTGCACACGTAGCCCATTGTGTTCTGCTTTGCGCTTAACAACAAACAAATAAATTTTACGGCAAAATCGCTTTGGATGGAAAACAAGTTGTACGTGCTGTATCAAGTACGTGATCCGCTTAGGCTTGTACTGAGTCGCTGTACAACCAGAGTTCTGGACAAGCAACTTCAATAAAATAGTTTAGTTCATAAGCGTAATTAAAGGGTTTAGGTGTTTACTAGCTTGGTGTGAAATATGGTCTACTCTTGAAAATTTCCAAATTACGTTCATAATTGGACTTCAAATGATAGGGGTGTCACGTGCTTTACGTCATTAACAGAAAGGTTGGAAATCAGAAGAGGGAAAGAGCAATAAAACAAGATTAAGTTGAAACAAGCATACAAAATCTATAGCAGAATTTCTAAGCAACTTTATAACTGTTCAAGTGACAATCCAGTTGGTTAATTTCGGGCTAAAATATTTCTAGTGTTATGATCTGGAGACTCGTTTGAGTTGACAAAGACGCGACGTATTTCGATTAACGTCGCAACTAAATTCATCAATGTTATTTTTATTTGAACGGAAACGATAAATTCAAAAACTTGCTTATACGTTAAGGTTTATATCCGTAATAAGAGTATAATACTGATATTTTTAAGCTTCTAATTAATTCATAACTGAATGCTTGTGCTTGAGAATTATGTAATTTATACCTTTTCTACACTATTTGTATTCTGTTTATATTGTTTGTTTGTTTTTGTTATGTTCATTTTGTCTTAACTGGCATTTTTCTTTCTCTTTGGTCTGGCATGGCCAGGTGGTTAGGGGCGCTCGACTCGCAATCTGCGGATTGAGGGTTCGAATCCCCGTCCTATCAAAATGCTTGCCCTCTCAGCCATGGGGGCGTTATAATGTAACGCTCAATCCAACTATTCGTTTACTAGCTGCCTTCCTATCTTCTTTCACAGATAAATTAGGGACGGTTAGCGCAGATAGCTCTCGTGTAGCTTTGCGGGAAATTCAAACCAATCTGTCTGTTTGCTGTTGCTAATATTTGGAGGAAGAGGTCAATCTTGCACCAGACCCTCTCAGGTCCATATTATCTAAATCCCGATGATTGGTTGATTGATTGCTAATATTTGTTACAGTTTTATGTTTTTTTTTCTAGTAGAATGAAAGATATTTCTTTGACACGGCTTGACTGAATAGTGTAAAAATGTAATGAAGTCCGTGAATAAAAAAGGCTTGTAAAATTAAATTTTTCCATCACCTCTCACAACTGTAATAATTCAAATACTGAAATTAAAGGGAAAGACATAATTCCATAGTTCTGAGTTTATATTAGTTGGTTGTTTGTTGTTTTTTTGCGCAAAGCAACTAGCCTATCTGCGCCAGTTCATATATTCTAAATGTTTTACCTTGTTGAAGAAAAACATTGGCATTCGTGTAGAAATGTTTAAATTTAAGATTTCTAATACACTAGTCTGAAACAAAGAATTTGTAAGCGATATATTTCGAATTCCGAATTTTTAGCATTGTAAGTCCGTAAATTTACCTTTGACTCAACTGGGGTCGTTGATATAAATATTCCCTTCCCCACAGTGAACTGAACACAGAAAACAAATTCTGTCACTTTGCACTAGAAACAAGCATATTCTGTGTCACCTAACGACAGGATTATGAAACACAAGATGGATTTCTGAAACACCAAAACAAACAAACCGAAAATACGCAGAAGTGAAAAGTACCTCTTACATGATCAACAGCTATTGACGACTGTTTGCTTAAAATTCGCGGAAAGAAACAAAGAAACATACATCTCGTATCTGGAGTATCGTGTTTTTTACATTTATCTCTAATTAACTGATGCCTTTTTACCTGGTGTTATGTCGAGCGTTTCAACCTCATGTTTCTTTTTTTTTCTTTCATTTTTATTAATTTTCAAATTACCAACTTGTTTTTCTACTGTTTACTGCCAGTGGAGTTCACATACTGTATGATATTAATTAGTTTTATGTTTCTGCCACTCGGGTCATGTAAAGAACTAGCAAAAACTGTGTGTGAAATCATTAATTTCCTGTATCAGATACAAAAGAGAACCTCAGCAGTTATTACTTGGAGTAAGTGTAATATTGAGGACAGTTTTGTTAACAATTTTTTATGTAACTTATATTTTTAGGAATACCATAAACAACAAAGCTATGGAATTAGAAGCAATTTGGAGCAGAAAATTAATTTTAAAAAGCGTATTTAAAATGCTGATAGGATATGGACCCCAACAGTAATTTTTGGGGTAATTTCTCTGTTTTGGTCTAAACTGAATTTTGTTTCTCTCAACTTTTTAATATGGAACCAAGACTATAACAGCTTTTTTTTGTACTTATTAAAAACAGAAGACAAAGTATCTCGTGCTCTTAACACTTTGTGTATGTGGTTAATTGAGTATACATTTACGATTCGTTGAAATTTTAATTTCGTGCATAAAGTTTTCGTGAACCAATTAAGTTAACAGGTCATTCTTTAATTCCACTAGAATGAGTAACAAACATTAGTCCAAAATTTTCAGACTTATTATATCACTGAGTGAACATCAACGTCTGGTGATTTGTAAACTTACGCATATTAACTTCTTGACCTGTAAAGAAGAAAGTAAAAATTGTATTTGAATCTTCTCCGTTCTAATAGTTTTCTTTTATTGGTGTAATTAGCAAAACATTACAGTGCGAAATTAGAACATGACCTGGCGTAGCCTAGTGCTTAGCGTGCTGAGATTGTAAATTCAGAAATGCGCTATGCACTTTGGCCGTGTGTGCATTAAGATAAGAGTAGTTCAAGAGTTGGCGGTGAGTACTTCTAACTTGCTGCCTTCTCTGTAGCCTATCAGTTCAAAATTACAATTTTATAACGTTCTTGTTTTAATCTTTGAATTCTGTTTATATCTTATCATTTCAATCAGGTTTTTACATACTTTTTTTCTATCTGAAAACCTTATAATGTATTTATCATTAATTTTATATTATTTCAAGTTAATAAGTTCAGAAATATTAACTCTTTATTTTTATTTTCTTCTGCTCGTTATATTTGTTTCTCTTCTTCTACAAAACCTTGTTAACTTTTTGAAGTAAAAATATTCTATATTCTCAGATCACCCCAGCTTTCCTTCGTAAACAAAAACCTCCCTTTACTTCGAGTTATATTTACTATTAGTTGTTAAATATCAGAAATGGAAATATTGCTTAGCGAACAACTCGGTATCTTGTTGAATTGGACCTTTTTTTACGTCATAAATCATTTATTTTAAAATACTTTATATACTTTGTTTATTTCTTTTATGTTACAGTAGCATTAAACGCCAGTTGCAAGCTTTACAGATTTATGGTATCAATAAAATACATTAAATCAGAGCACTTAATAGAAATTTTCAGCGTAGCTTATATATAATATCTAAGGAGTAATATATACATAATGGTTGTTTGCAACGTAATAGAAAAATTCAGCGTATGTGGTATCTTATATATAGTATCTAAGAAGTAATATATACATAATGATTGTTTGCAACGTAATAGAAAAATTCAGTGTATGTGGTATCTTATATATAGTATCTAAGGAGTAATATATACACGTAATGGTTGTTTGCAACGTAATATAAAAATTCAGCGTATATAGTATCTAAGGAGTAATATATACATAATGGTTGTTTGCAACGTAATATAAAAATTCAGCGTATATAGTATCTTATATATATATAGTATCTAGA
>NW_013668044.1:68390-103000 GCF_000517525.1 Limulus polyphemus | reverse complement strand
CGTAATATAAAAATTCAGCGTATACAGTATCTAAGGAGTAATATATACATAATGGTTGTTTGCAACGTAATATAAAAATTCAGCGTATATAGTATCTAAGGAGTAATATATACATAATGGTTGTTTGCAACGTAATAGAAAAATTCAGCGTATGAGGTATCTTATATATAGTATCTATATATATATATTTGGTGTGACGGGGATTCGAACGCGCGACCTTCAGATTGAGAGTCGAGCGCCCTAACCACCTGGCCATGCCGGGCCCAAATCAAAAGTTAAAATCTACATTTGCCAAAACTATTTCAGATGACTTCATGTACCGTGTGTACTGTGTTTACACTTGCATTTGAAATGTTAATCTATTTATAGATCCGTGACAACATTATTTTAACATTAATCCCTTTGCATAAGGTTCTGGACAACTGAAGACTAATTTTTGAATCACATTAACCTCAGCTATATGTGTTTATAGTCTCCCAGGATCCTAAGCTACCTATATTTTGTACAACATTAATCTCAACTAGGCGACTATGTTTGTTATACAGCTTTCCAGGCTCTAAAGCTACGTATATCTTGCGCAACATTAACCTTCATTAGGTGACTGTATTTGTTATACAGTCTCCCAAGTTCTAAAGCTACGTATATCTTGCGCAACATTAACCTTCATTAGGTGACTGTATTTGTTATACAGTCTCCCAGGTTCTAAAGCTACGGATATCTAGCACAACATTAACCTCAACATTTGTGACTGTGTTTGTTATACAGTCTCCCACGTTCTAAAGTTTCGGATATCTTATGCAGTATTAATTTAAGCTGTGTGACTGTGTTTGTTATATATTTTCTCAGATCCTTTAGTAAAATGTTTCAAAGATATCTTGCGCAACATTGTTCATCGCTTATCCATTGTTTACATGCAATATTGCAGAATAAGATATTTGTTAACAATTTGACAGCTACCACGGGCGATTCTATTTTATTTAGTGTGCAAAAACGCACTTAATTAAGGGTTTTGATATGCAAGATTCGACCACTGTCTTTTTTTTTTTGACTTGCATTCATCGTTTTGTTCTATTTTTTAACTCAGTAAATTTCGGTAAATACGATTCACATATTTAGTTACAAGTCATTTTAAAAGCAGGGTAACGTAAATATAGTCGCATTGTTTGCCAAAAGAAAAACGTACAACATAATTTACTGTTTATCTACCAAACTGAAGGTACAGAGGAAAAGTCGTCTCATTATCGCACACATCTGTTCTCAGGCTTCAGCAATCTCTTTTTCTCAGTTAGTCTTTTTAACTACCACATCGTGTTTATGTAAATATTGATTATATATGGACCAATCAGTTGTCGAGCTTCTGCTTTTTTAAAACCTGGGTACTACTAGAAAAAGAAAAGACCAGCTAATTTTCATGCAGCTCGTGCCTTTAACTCCACTCTGCGTTTTCAAAGTTAGTGCCTTTTTTATTTTTATTTTGTAAAATCAGAACGCCAGTAAGAAAATCCAAGCTGACTGATTACTATGCACCTCTTGTCTTATTTTCAAAACCATTTTCTTCTCTGAATTCAGAACTGGAATCGGGAACAACTAAGTATATACTGTCGCTCTGATGTCAATGATGTCATATTTTAAATTATGACACGACGCCTCGTTAATGCTGCTAGAGACTTGCATCAGTAAACAGTGGCCTTAATTTAATAATTTGATTGACAGAAGCACGACAATGTTTATTAGAATTTTTTCTAACCAAAACTGCTTTATGTTATGACGAATAATACATGAAAAGTTACAAATTGTGTATACAACACGTATTGATTCTAATTACCACGTCGTTTGAGAACATAATTAATGAGTTTAGGATTTTTTTAATGACGTAACTGTTATCTGTTTGGGCATCTTCTGAATTTGTAGGTTTCTTTAAATGTCAATCTTACTATATACAAACACTGTCTCACGTGCTCTAGATCAAAGCTTAGTAGATATATAGATAGAACAATGGAATGAATAGCTAGATAGATAGTAAGTACAATGTATGTATGGTTAGGTAGAAAAAAGAACAATGGATGAATGGGTAGATAGAACAATGAATGAGTAGATAGATAAAACGATAGATAGATGGTACGATGGATGTATGGTTAAGCAAATGAAACGATGGATGAATGGATACATGGATACAATGATGAATTGACGTTTAAATAGATAGATACTGTTACGACAGTGGAAGTCACGTGACCCTGGTAACACGTAATGATTATCTAGAAGGTTCTTGAAGGCTCTAGTGTTTGCCAAACGCCCTCTATTTTGTATATATATAAGACCGGCAAGAAGTGACGGCATAGAGAATGGCAGACAGGCAGAAACAGAGACGGACAATTGAGTCAAGCGCGGTAGTGACCGTAAGTAAAGTGCGTGAATCGTTGTGAATTACAGCGTGTGTTTAAGTTAAAGTAACTGTGGAAATTAAGTGTATTGCAAAGTTGTATTGAGAAAGAATACACTAGTTTTATTTAAGAAAGGACTTGTATCGCTAAAGTTTCATCGGAAAGAATTTTTACGGGAAATTAACTAACGCCCAGAGACGTAACAATACTTTTATCAAAAGCAACCAAACCTGTCATTCTAAATTTGATACCCCAAAAACAGTTATTATTGCAACATATTCTCCATTAAACTATCATAGATGACCGTAATACCCACGTATGCGTAATATCTATTAATAAATATCAAATTCACGTATTTCAAATGATGGTGCTCTAAAGCCATGATTTCTTTTGTCCATAATCAGTAACCTCAAATCGATAAGTGCAAAATGTTAAATTGATTGTTTTAAATATTTGCTGAATCCGAAAACGAAGTCTCTTTTTCTCCATCGCGTACGTCATATGTACTTTTACATAAATGAATCATTTTCATTGAAATCGGGTCCCATTTTGTTATGCTTAAAATGTTGACAATCACTGGTTATAGATTTCTCTAGACCAATCACGACGTGAGAGTCTTGTCGATCGTTCTAGAACCCACGAGAAACACACCGCTAGTATACAAACAGTTAACAGGTCGCATGACGTGTCATTTCTGGATATTATTTGTTTGTGTGTGCACTTTGACATTTTTTATTTTCAATATTACTTATTCGTCGCTATGGCAACACGAGGTTGTGTAAATGACCCAAACATATTCTGTTATACTTGTGGTAAATGTGCTGTAAATTTGATCTAAGTAAAGGTTCTTTTTCTTCCCAATTTGTAAAAAAATTCTTAGGTGATAGAAAATAAATGAATATTATTTTCGAAATCTGGGTAGCTGAATTACGGAAAATCTATTATTAAAACCAAAACAACTTTTATGAAGTTTTTAAATTCGCAGGCCTGGGTTATTATTTTACAAGTTTCATTCAGGTCATCAAATTACTGATCAACATACACAATGTTTAAAGAAAAATAATTAAATATCGATATACATATCACACAATAAACCTAAAGTCAGAAATTTCACAAGATTTTGATCTGTAATAAACAATCGACATGCTTGATTTCAATTTCTTTAACACTTCTAGATCACCATTTTGTTTAACTCGCGCGGATTCTAATATAATCCGTGATTTCAGTCTGTTAATGAATGATATTACAGTCCATTTTATCTGTAATTGTTTTAGCCTGCGTCATTTGTTGTTTTTGTTCTCGTATCTCGCACCAATATCGAAAGATATTTGCATTCCATTTATGCATGGAAGGATGTGATTTTCATTTTATCAAAGTTGTACATTTCAGCTTTTAATGCTTAATTTGTTGCTCATTTGTGTATCGTATTTCAATAACATTTCAAAGGCTAAGATAGCCACACGTGTAGTCTAAAACATCACACATAAAACGGCAGATCACCTGTACATATTAACTTTTCTTTAGAAAGCATGACAACGGCGTCACTCTTCATACCAACACGAAACAATTCCTTAAAAAAAAGTGTATCTACACGTATATAAGAAATTAAGTATTCGCATTTCCTTTAAACCTATATGTTGGTCATTAATATCTCACCTTTACATCTTAAGCTAGCAATTCTTAGGTTTGAGAGAAAAAAAAACGTATTGGACTTTACATGTTATATTGGATTGGAGTTCTAAGCAATATATAATAAATAATTATTGATTGGTTATGAAGGTAACAAAGCACTTGTTGTCTAAGGGAGTGAAAGTGGCTATTATCTGTTTTCCGATATCGAAGGAAGCAGTTGCTGGCCACTTTCACTTCCGAGAGCAACAAATGATCTGTTTCCCGAAATAACCTGCCAGTTATTGTTTTATTCTAACCCTCTTTTATATATTTAGTTTTAGTAATATATGACTTATTATTGCTATCACATAATATATTTATTCTACATCCTCAAGACTTAAAGTTCCTTGAAAATTTTGATTTCATTTTAAGAGTCGATAATAAATAAATAAGAATAAGATTTAGAAATAGTTTAATATGATTTTCAAAATATAACAGCCCATCACCATGTGCTAATCATACCAATAAACGTATGAAGTACGCACCTATCTAACATCAGCATAAAAGTTATGTAGAATACTGGCGAGATTTCCGACGTTGTTTGTGAATTAGGCCTAAATGAATCAGTATATTTTCGCTGTGCAGCAAAAAATTGTCATCTGCAAAGTTATGCCGCGACATACCAGATTCATGGCTTGGACCTTGAGAATAGGGCAATTGAAGTGATATATTGACCGGGTTTTTAAGGCACCATTTAAAATAGTTCATACACGTGATGGACTCTCAGCCAATCACAACATTTAATTCATACTAGTGGTAGAATAAAGTTGGCTTATCTGGTATTACATGAGTAAGAATCATTCGAATTTTGTAACAAATCTTTTCTCTACTAGCCCTGTACGATTTCTCAGTAAGTCTATTATAAGCATTTCAACGGCGCTCTTTGTGTGCCGAACGTATCTGATAAAGAGCTCTTTCGATCAATACCAGAACTCTTCAGCTCAGCTGGGCATGGAACATGTAGATCCTTAGTCGAAATACTATTTTTAACAGTCATTTATGAGGTATCGATTCATATGGTATTTAACAAACTAGGCTAGTGAATTGTGATCTATAGATCGGTAGCTTGTGGTATTACATCACAAACTATACAGTAACAATTCACAAACGAAAAGCTTGAAGTTGTAGTTGTAGTTGCAAATCTAGTTTTGTATGTAATATGCAACTGCTAACTTAAAAAGGGGTATAAGGATCGTGAAAAAGTACAGAAACAAGTTGAATCAAAATGCAAAGATTATATTTTCAAACTTACAACTAGGAACTGTAAAAAAGGAAACAGATTAGGCTAGAAATAGTGCCTACATTGTTTTCTCAAGCTACATATCCATATTTTCACTCCATGTCTACAGTACTTATCAATTTTAGTGGAGTCGAAATAGAAGTTTGTAACTTAAGAAAATAATGTTGACACTATTTCTGGTTTAGTTTATAATCTTTGCATTTTGATTCAACTTTTTTATGTTTTTTTCTTGTCTTGTTTCTTGTGTATTTTTATGTCTATTTATGGTGAATAAATGTTAAGCTATGTACGTTGAATGTTACATATTTTTAAACCGCTTACTGCTGCAGTGGCTTTTTTTTTCACCCAATCATTATTTAATGAGCCAGGTGTTTTTGTGCCTGAGGTTTCGCATATATTATGTATTTACAACAACGTAAATCAACTTTTAATGAAACAATAACCAACTTCTTAAATACATCATGGACATTCGCAATGTTTCATATTTACAAAATAACCAGCCGATTTTGCTATAGGCTTGTGACAAAAAAAACTTGAATAATAATGATAAAATAAGCGCTCATAATTTCAGCAAAGTACGAAAATCAGTAGCCTATTTTTTGTGCTTTTTTTTTGTTGCGGCTTGTAAAACTATAATTAATAATAATGAGGCTGGAGACACTGTTGTAAATATACACATTGTTTACTTTAGTAAAACGAAGCATATCCGACTAATATAACGGTAGTTAAATGGTTTCTACGTTGCTATGATGCTTGAATGGCTTCGAAGAGCTTATGTTGGTAGCGGAGAAGAATTAGAAAATTTTAGAGAGTGGAAATCTCGAATTTCAAGAATCAAACTTGAAAATAACCGTACTCCCTTCGCAGGAGTTTGTTTAGTAGCTGTTCATAGATTTTGGCGCAGTATACCTAATCGTTTTTTTTGTTGTTGTTGTTGTTGTAGGCTTCGCTGCTTGAATAGCTTCGAAGAGGAACTTGACCAGTAGCGATGAAAAACATCATTGGCTATCATTGGCTTTATACCAACTACATACCACAGGAAAAAATATTTTGTCAGGGTGAACAAAAGGGTGAGAGTCATCGTGAAATGAATGTCATTCTTGTAGGGCACACTAGGCCCCAAAGTACGGAGCGCATTTTTGAAGCAGTGTGTTGCAAATCACAAACTCTTGGATTCACAATTCGAGCACGTCAACCATTAAGGTCACACCCGGCTACTGGTGAAAACCGACCTCTTACTCCCTGATTGTTATTGGTTTCTTCACCAAACTACCTATTTAATCACTGATTCTAAATCGAAGTGCCTACAAAGACAAAAAAAACAAGGATCATCTGACTATCATTGGCTTTATACCAACTACATACCACATGAAAAAATATATTGTCAGGGTGAATAAGGGGTGAGTTTTCGTGTTTAGCTATACAAAAGGGCTCCTTCCCTAATTTCAAACTCATAGAATAGATAGAAGACAGTTAGTCAACATAACCCACCGCCAACTCTTGAGTTACTCCAACCGAATATCGTGAAATGAATGCCATTCTTGTAGAGCACACTAGGGCCCAAAGCACGGAGCACATTTTTGAAGCAGTGTGTTACAAATCACAAACTCTTGGATTCACAGTTCGAGCACGTCAACCATTATGGTCACACCCGGTCACTGGTGAAAACCGACCTCTTACTCCCTGATTGTTATTGGTTTCTACACCAAACTACCTATCAAATGTTTAAATAAAAGAACTACTTGTTTCCTTACCTCAACCAAAGACAAGAAAAAAACATTTTATCACAGTGAAAAGGGATACGTGGTTCATGATCGCTTCTAATTCTACACCAAAATGTTTATTAAACACACAGCGGTATGTCTGTGGACTTCCAACGCTAGAAATCGGGTTTCGATACCCGTGGTGGGCAGCGCACAGATAGTCCATTGTGTAGGTTTGTGCTTAATTACAAACAAAGGATTAAAAAAGTTATATAAGACATTTCTGATGAGCACGGAACTCGCCAAAACAACATAAACACTATCATGTAAAGTCTTATCAGTTTTACTAAACAAAATTACATTTATAAAAAAAAATAGCTATACAGTATTAACAACCGTAAAATATAAGCAACTGCGCGCGCATGTACCAATATACGCACCTGCGCGCGCATGTATCATTATACGCACATGTGTGCGCATGTACCAATATACGCACATGAGTGCGCATGTACCAATATACGCACCTGAGTGTGCATGTACCATTTTACGCACCTGTGCACATATGTGAACAGGATTTTGGACCCGCCCCTTGTAAGGCTGTGCAGATGAAGTTTTATTACACCATGCCCATTCCTACCTTGTTTCTTTACTTTCTGATGTACCCATTCCTACACTTTCAATATTTTTAAATATTTTTTTCCACTTGTATATGAGAAAGAAGATGTTACAAGCAGCTGGAAATATTTAAAATTGGATATTCAAAATATTGAAACATTCATAATACTTGTCAGAAATATCTATTGTTCACAAGTAAATTAGGTTTTTTCAGTAAAACATGTTGGATGAAAGTGTTTTTAGAGCATGACAAACATTGAGTTTTTAAGACTACGAAATACTAATGAAATTTAACTTTGGAGCCAATTCACAGTGAGTTCACCTCACATAGTGTATCAACATGTGAACATGCACGATTGTTATTATTTGTGCACGTGCTCTCCATAAATATGGTTACTTTCAATAGACAACGGTTTGCCTCACCTACTGAATGGGAGCCATATTTATGCAGTGTGCTTTCCATATATATATATATGACTACTTTCACTGGACTAGTGTGCCCAAATTGCATAACATCCTCAGAATGCTTAACAACATTTCATTTGGTGTAAAGTCCATCAATGCTGGAATTTTCACAGTTGGTCACAAAATTTGTAAAATGATGAGAATAACTTCATGTTTTCAGAGTGATAGCAACCAGAAGGATCGATCATGATCTTATTTTGTCAGTGGTTAATGATTAAGATAGGATGTTATAATGTAGAATACATTTTGTTCATTGGTCCTGATACCTAATTTTGAGGTGTCTACATATCTAAATGCCACTAGTAATGTTCTAGTAGTTAGCATGCCTGGACTATGAATCCAAAGATTTATGGTTCACGATCCAACAAAACTTGTTATTGTGATGGTCAAATCGCCTTTTCAATAGGTTTGGTTTGTTTTGAATTTTGTGCAAAGCTACACGAGGCTATCTGTGCTAACCATCCCTAATTTAGCAGTGAAAGACCAGAGGGAAGACAGCTAGTCATCATTCACATGGCCGACGGGATTGCCAGTCAAGCACTCTAACAACCTGGCCATGCAGAGTCTTTTTGATAAGAATAGCCAAAACGTTGGTGGTAGATGCTATAGTCTATCAGTTGAAAATTAGAGAAGACTAGCAGTGATAAACGGAAGCATAGTTTTATTTTTGTTATATTATCATTAAATGTATTATTTTACTTAAGTGACATTAGTAGTGTTCAATACGGAAAGGAGACCAAAATATTCTTGTATCAGGGCTTTCGTAGGCCTCTGTTGCACAACATATGTGTAGTGAGGAATAGCTCAAAACGGGGATTCATATACTCATGTCCCCATGAAAAACCATACGATAGTAATCTAGATATCATAACATTAAATAGTAAGAAATAAACTATTCTACAAATCTATTCATTATTTATTCCCAAATAATCGAGAATGTTATACTTATAAAAGTGTGTAGCTACAAGATTAAATAGCACAATAACTTGTTAAAAAATCAAAGTGAATTTAACTATACATAGAAGTTAACCTGTCATTTCCCTTTCATTAATGATACTCAGTTTGCCCACACATTTTATTTCTAGAATGTGACTACAACAATTTATCGAGAATCTATTATACTTTTTTTTTCTGGTGATTGCTGCTCTACTCAAGTACTGGTCAGTTTCTTATTGAACCATACTCGTTATTCTTAGATACGTTAATTAGTCTACAACTTTGTCTTAGAGATATGTGACCCAGTCAGGGCCAATGCTTGGAGATTGCTGGGGTGAGCTGTGCACCACCAAATATCCCTATGGCCCACCCACATTTATTCTCTCTAGCGGTTTAGATAATCATATAATTTTTTTAAATCTCTAAGAAGAATCAACTTGGGTAGGACAAACATGTTTGCTGTATTACATTTCCTATAAATCCTCATCACTATATGGTGTCCCCAACAAAAGCTCCACTGGCCCCATCCCCAAGAGAGAGAGGGGGGCTAGATTTATGCCTGAAACCAGTTGCCAATGTTTTAGTATGATTAATAGTTTAATGATTTTTTTTTTCAATGTATCTAAGTTGTCTCTAAAGTATAGCGCACGACTTATTGATACCTATAGGATTTTTGTATGTATTATAAGCTTCAGTATTTCTATGTGTGTAGTGCAGTAAGCTTTGAAGGCACATAATGCTAAAATTCAAGATTCGATATCTGCTGCTGGCATAGCACAGAAAAGCCATTCTGCAGCTTTGCATTTAAAAATAAGCATATCTTTCTTCTTCACCATACAGTGATGATTTATTATATTCAAACGTTTTTGATCATAAAAACGAGTATAATGAATTTCACTTTACACTCCACCTTTGATCCGCTAGTGTTGAAAACGGAAATGAGCAGCAATGCGTAATTACATGAGTTTCATATGGAGCATTGAAATGTCTTTTTTTTTCAACGCCTTCTCTTTATACAGCTTTCTTGTAGTATCACTGTTCTTTGTTACTTCGGAACTTGCACATCAGTGGCAATGGATCACTTTTTGTTGAAAGCCATTTAACGTTCATGTTGATTACTAGTACACTTATACGACGATACGGAAATGATTGTCTCAAAACCTACAGGACTATTGAAAAATTGAACTACAAAACAAAAAAGATAAATCTTGACATCCAGTTTTTAACAAAATGCAAAACTCGGTGATTAACTTCGAAGTTTCTTCATTTCAAACTCACTAATAGAAACATTCAAAACTCAATAACATACCGCAATTGTCAAAAGTGCTTACTTGATGAATAACTTAGACGGAAACAGCGACACAGATATCACCTCTCATCTAAGCTGAATTCATCACTTTCCAACTTCACATCTTGGCTGGACTTCAACCACCTTTTGAATCTTATCAACCGAAGTAATGAGAAGAAAAGTGCTAGACACGAACACATACAGAATGTTAAACTAAGGAAACTTTCTAATAACATAACTCACAGCAAGATCTCCCCTGACCAAGTCATCTTCAATTACAGCAACATCACTTTAAGTGATAATCAAAAAACTGCCCTTACCAAAAGATTGAACTTCTCCATGTCCTCCTCAAAACTCAATTATGCCAACTAGCTCTATTCCTGGGAATCCCTGTACCAGAATATAAAATATTTACCTGTTTTTTCCTAGAATACTTCTGAACAGGTACGAGAACTATTTACTACTAAGTTCAAAAACTTAACACTTTCCACCTTCTATAACTATAACACATGCAGGATATCTTCAAATCTGAAGAACTGGCAGCTATCAAAGAACTCTCCCGAAACAAAACTATCATCATCACCTGACCAGACAAAGGAAATGAAGTTGTTATCCTCAACAAAGTTGACTATGTTAACAAAATGATTGACATTCTTAATGACTGCAACAAGTTCATACTTATAAACAAGGAACCATTTACCCATATATTACAACTTGAAGAGATTTCTTAGAAACTTAAGCAAAAGAAAAAAGTATTTGCATTTATTTTCCAACTTTGTGGGGATTCTATTTCCATTGACTATGTATTTCTAGGCTTGTAAGAATAATCTATATAGATATAATAGTACCGTCTGTTGTCTGTCCATGTAACTACTTCACAGGCTGTGGATGGATCTTCACCAAAATTGGTTCAATAGGTCCATGGGGAGATACTTAAAACGTTTCAGTTTTGCGTTTTGAGGTTTTTGTGGGCATTTCTGCGTTTTTTACAATTACATATAAGGGAAGTAACTTTTTCACGTCCTAAGATAACGTTTCAATAATCATGAATTTACTTAACCTCCGTCCAGGGGACGGGTACCCCAGCTAGTAAACAATATTATTAAAAAGAAATATCTGTTTTAAACTAAAACTATGGTTTCAATAATTATATAATTTAAATTAAAGTAGAAACCTGATCATTACCTTTCGTAACAAATTATAATGAATGGTTGTTGAAATTGTAACCAAAAGTGTATTAATTGTTTGTTTATTTAATTGCGCACAAAGTTTCTCGAGAGCTATCTGCGCTAGTCGTCCCTAATTTAGAAGGGAAGGCTGCTAGTCAACACCAGCCACCGCCAAGTCTTAGGCTAGTTTCTACGATAAGTGAGACTGACTATCACTTTATAACGTTCCCTTGTCTTAAAGGGCGAGTATGTCATGCGACAATTTTCGTTCTCGCGACCGGTAGAGTGCAAATCGAGCACCCTAACCACCAAGCCATGTGTTCCAGTTAACCAGAAAAGAATAGAAAAGAAAAATCGCTAGTATGCCTTAACATGCA
Organism: Limulus polyphemus; assembly: GCF_000517525.1. Taxonomy (NCBI): domain Eukaryota; kingdom Metazoa; phylum Arthropoda; class Merostomata; order Xiphosura; family Limulidae; genus Limulus; species Limulus polyphemus. The sequence continues at coordinate 91,155 of NW_013668044.1, read as the reverse complement.
GAGGTGTTGTTTTTGGAAGTTGGTCACAATTCAAGTTTGATCTAATAACCATTATGAAACTCAAAAAAAGGTGTTAGTGACTAGTAAGTTACGTAATGTATAAGTTATAGTTCAGTTAAAATTGAAACTTTTCACAAAAAATCTGATAATTTGTTACCTGACATAGAATAATATAATATTGTCAGTTTTGTATTTTAATTTATATATCTGAATATTATATTTGCTGTGAGATTTAGTTCGCCTTTTTCTTACCAGGTTAGTATGGACTAAACCTCAAAGGGATGATCTTAATTACAGCTATTCTCTTTGTAATGTATGGTATAGTGCAAGTTAATGAACAAGCGCTACAGAGGGTTTGGTTTAATGATAAAAGAAAACACGAACGTAATAACAGGAAGCATTATTAGACGTTTCGGAATCGTCATAATTCCATCATCAGTAATCTAGGATTACAAAACAAACAAACAATATCTGTAACTACAACAGTAGTATATAAATAAGAAATAAACAAATCGAATATACAAATATAACACGAGAAAATGAAAACTGAGGCACAAGTGAAATAGTTAAAATAGGTTTAAATCCAGTGAAAACTGTGTGTTATTTAGGAACGGGAGAAGTGTTTTTATATATAATGTTTCTTTTAAAAGAAGTTCAGTATCATGTTTTTGGCTGTTGAAAGAATTTTAAAGTTTGAGAGAGAAATCGGATGTCCTGTTTCTGTATTTTGTTGATAGATAGCGGAGTTGGGAGAGTTATTAACCTTTCTTCAAGTTTTTATAAATATGCCCATGTGTTCACATGCTCGTACTTTAGGGTTACGTTTGGTTTCACCAATATAGGAGACCTTACAGTCTCCCCACGTGTATAAAGTAGACGGGATGCGAAAAATGGACAGTCGACAACCGATCTTTGTAGCGGAAAAAATTTTTTAGTCTAAAGTTGAGCTTCATAATGACTTTCAGGTCAATTTGGGGATAGTAAGTGTTACCTAACTTTTTCAACTGTTTCGTGATAAGGAAACTCTGTCTCTCTAGATATGGTAAGCAGATTATAAGGGAAGTTTGGGTACAATCGGAGGTTTGACAAACAAATTAGTTAGAAATGAGGAAGTTATTCTTCTCCAAGAAATGCATAGGGTAGCCGTTTCGAAAGAGAATGTTTGTATGGAAGTAATTTCTTTGTGAAGAGCTAAATAGGATAAAATAAGTTTGTAAGCTCTATTTAGTAGACAGATAATAAGATTGCGTTTGAAAGAGAAGGGTATAAAACTGTGAAACTGAATGAAAAGGAAGTAAATGTGTTTTTACGATAGACAGAAGTTGAAAAGCCGTTAGCATCAAGGTTAACAAGAACGTCCAGAAAAGGTATTGAGTTATTAATCTCAGTTTCATGTGTGAAGTGTATAGAGAGGTGTTGTGAATTGAGATAGTCAAGAAAGCGTTTGATATGATCAATATGGCGGAAAATAAAGAAGGTGTCATCAACATACCTTCTGTAGAGAACAGGTCTGAAGCTTGCGGACAGTTGTCAATCCAGTTATGTTCGTGGTGAGAGACAAAAGTGTTGGCCAGCGTAGGACCCAGTGAGGAACCAATAGCAATGCCATCTATTTGCTCATATAGAGTATTGTTAAAGAGGAGAAGAGAGTCTTAGGTCAAGAATTCAAGCATAGATTTGAAATCAGATTTATAAAATCCATTAACAAGAATGTTTTTAGCGAAGAGATTAGAAAGTGCAATAAATTAATGTTTTTAGTTAGTCAGGTAAACCAAATGCATTTCTATTTCAATGTTTTGTTTTTATAGTGAGTTTATTTTACAGGATACAAATTGTTGCATATTCAAATTAATTATTTTAATATTGTTACTTGTTTGAATTGTATAATTTATCTTATTAATGTACTTTTATATATGTATGTATATATATATATATATATGTGTGTGTGTGTGTAAGATATGACGTCGGCGTTTCGTCTAGCGGCTTCTTCAGAAGATTTACACTTCATCGATCATAGCAGAAGGCTCGGAACAAGAAGAAACCGAACCATAAATGTGACACAGTATGTCACTCGAAAAAAAAACACACAAAAACTGAAGCTCATTTCTGCAAAACTTATTTACACTCTAGAGGGCATTACGTCTCCTAGCTTATTTTGCTGAATCTGCAGTATTATTATGCATGCCGATATGTGCACGCGCATTGACTGTAAACAGTTTCTTCTGTTAACTATTTATGATCATTAGAGGGGAAATCGTGAAATGTCAATAGATACTATTGCTAAATTGTATTTCATTTTTAGGTAAGTTTCATTTCTTACACACGATATTTTCAATTATATATGATAATTCTTAAGCTATCCCCCTTATCTATGGCGAAAACAACACACATATCTCACTAAAAATCGGGGTTCAGTGTCTATGGTGGACACAACACACATTGTGTAGATTTGTGCTTAGCAACAAACAGATTCTTAATCTAGACATCATGCGTTTTATTATAGTGTTTATATACGCATCTGACCTTTATGATAGCTGGAATTCCAATATCTGTGATATGTTTTACTCACTACTGTCAATGGTCTGATTTTATCAAACTGTTTTAATTTTATTTACATAGTTTTGCTTCCTTAGAAGCAACTACATTTCTACAACTGGCTGCAGACGGAGAGTAGTGAGATTGACCTATTATATTTACTTCTCCTTTTAACTTTTCTCAGATGCGAGGTTTGTAAATATAAGTTAAATCTCATAGACGATATATTTCTACCGTTGTTTAGACTCTAATCCCTCTCTCAATAAGGTATTTCCCACATTATAGTTTGTACTCTAGTTTTTGTCTTGTACGTGTTATTCTTTTTCACTATGACCTTTCTGCCCGAAAATTTGTTTTAAGATTTATACAGCTATTGTGTAATATATATACGTACGTGTTTTTTGAAATTAAACATTTGTATTCATAGCTTTTCTTTTCAATTTATATTAACATTTCGAGATTTAGAAGGTTTGTTTGTTTGTAGTTATGCACAAAGCTACACAATGGGCTATCTGTGCTCTGCCCACCATGGGTATCGAAACCCGGTTTCTAGCGTTGTAAGTCCGCAGACATACCGCTGTGTCACTGGGGGGCGATTTAAGTCTGTATTAAACCTTCTTAATTGGATCTAAATATCCGTCTTTTTTCCAGAGGTTACCGAACTTTCAATATTTCGGTCAAATCGACAAGATGTTATATGTTTACAAATGCCCGTGAAGAAAGTCAGATCTTATTACAAAGAATGGATAACCATAAAACCGACTTAATACGGTTTTGTATAGTAAAAAATGATCCAATAAAAACTTATTCTCAATTTCACTATTTCATGTTAAACTTTACGATGAATGGGGGATTCGCTACTGTCTCCACTTCAGTGACCGTCGAGAGAAAGGTAAATATCACAAAATCTTATTTTTCATTCGCATGAGCTCTACTTATTAGAAACAAGTCCGCAAGTCCTATTACAAATCAAAGAAAACATTTGTCATACGGTTATCACTGGCTACTCTACCAACAAAGTATTAAACTTTATTGTAATAAACGTTCTTGTTTTCCATGTATATGTAGGCCAAACCAGTACAAAGTTATAGATGGTAATCATTTTACCATATTGGTACTCTTTTTCTCATAAAAAGAAGAACAAGAAGAAAGATATTAATATATTTTTATGTATAATGACCCCCATAATTGCCTGTTTAGAAACTCACCTTCTTATCATCCTATGGTAATAAAATACAACTCAGCTAGAGTTACCCCTTTGTTTGTTTATCTTTCGGATATTAGCGTTAATTGTCCCTAATTTTGAGCTAGAGAGAAGGCAGCTAATCAACAGCATCCACCACCGAATCCTGAGCTTCTCTTTCTGACCGAATAGTGGGATTTGACCGTTATCCTTATAACACATCCACAGCGTGGAGTGTGATTTCTACTTTGTTTCGCGGTAAGGGAACCCGTGGATCACCAGTCCGGCGGTATGCTAACTACTGAACTACGCTTGGATTCAGTTACTTTTTTTTATCTTAGCTTAAGGATTAACATATCACTCAGTTGAGTAATGATAAAGCTTTTTCGAGTTTTAGTCTTCTATTGCTACCAAAAATAGTTACAACAAGTTATATATATATATATATATATATACGCAGGCAGTACTCGTTTAAAATGTAATCCCAATTACACGAATTAGATAAACTGAGTTGTAAAGAAGACGCTAAAAGTAAAGCTCCAGCATAGCTATAGATTTCATACTTACACGTTAGAGAGCCAAATGTTTGTTTGTTATTAAGCACAAAACTACACAATGAATGGGCTACCTGTGCTGTGAACAATGCAAGCATCAAAACCCGACTTTTAACGTTATAAGCCTTCAGATGAGCCACCGACTGGGTAGCAAGGCCAAATGAGAATAAAATATAAGGACACGCGAAATATATACGTACTAGATTAGCGAACTTGTATAATAGCAAAATATTGAACTAGTAAGGATGCTTTCCGGAGATATGGATCGTTATTTTATTTATCTTTGTGTTAAACAAAGTTAAGTATAAAGACCCACTTCTCTTTTTAAAATTCAATCATACAATTTACACTTATAATATACTTAATAATGTTCGAACGAAAACTAGAATAAAAAACATTCTTAAAATAACGATGTTTCTAGAGTTAAAATATATCAATAATTAAAGAAAAGATCAGTATCCCTGGGTTTCAGATTTATCTCATTAAAAATCTGTCTCAAAATAGTGACATAGCAATAGAAAGCAATCTGTTTCGTTATTCTACATTTTCTGTAATTATGTTGTAGTACAACTCAAAAATCTAGATATATTTTTTTTTTTACATAATTCAGATTCGAAATTAAAATGTTGAAGATAAGATAGTAAAAAGTTAGATACATTGTTGAAATTTAAAAACACAGTGAGGTTCATTAACTAACGGTTTTTCTAAAATAAATCTTTTTGGTCGGAGATCTTCCAGCTACATCGCAAACATATTAAGCTCTTAAAAAAACAAACTACAACGTGGTTTTGTTCATCGTTCTGAAATCTCTAGGATTTTTAATGTTAATTTATTTACGGAGCATCTATCTTTAATCTCAGGCTAAAAACATAGTATTCAATGTTTCTTACATGCTTAAAAACAAAAAAGATATCCAGTTTGTGCTAACGGCATAAGTGTGAAGGGTATTATTATTAATGGTAGAATTATTCGGACTATTATTCTCGTCTATATTATGTGTATTATTATTAATGGTATAATTATTCGAACTATTATTCTCATCTTTATCATGTGTATTATTATTAATGGTATAATTATTCTAACCATTATTCTCGTCTATATTATGTGTATTATTACTAATGGTATAATTATTCTAACCATTATTCTCGTCTATATCATGTGTATTATTACTAGTGGTATAATCATTCGAAGTATTATTCTCGTCTATATCATGTGTATTATTATTATTATTAATGGTATAATTATTCGAATTATATTTATATTAAATCTATAATATAAATAACATATTCTCGTCTATATTATGTGTATTATTATTAATAGTATAGTTATTCAAACTATTATTCTCATGTGTATTATTATTAATGGTATAATTATTCTAACCATTATTCTCGTCTATATTATATGTATTATTATTCGAACTATTATTCTCGTCTATGTTATGTGTATTATTATTTTCACAACGTTTTGACCAGTGAATTTTTGTAATATTTTTCAGTGATGTAATACAACTTTAAAGTATCCTGGTCACAGTAATTTTTCGTTTTAATTGAAAAAGTCTTAGAAAAATACAATCTATGCATCATCTAACAATTTTATTCATGTCGTACCATAATACGACTCCAGTGTCGTTCACTTATCGTTCAAAACACGCTAAAATCAAAACGTAACCCTTAACCTTATAGAAATAAACAAGGAGTTGCAATTAAATTAAACATATTCACATATATTATGTACTTAAAACATTGTTAGGTATTGAAAAATCATTACTTTCAGCTGTAAAAACTTTATAACTGTAATTCTCAAATCCATTTAAGATTAGCTAGTTCTACTAACTGATTGCCCAACTTTGATCAGCAGTTCTAAATTAGAAATTACTATGTCTGAACATTAGGGGTCTTTGACCTGACCAATTAGCCCATGTTTTACATACTTACGGATTTAAAATACCGAAAATTAAAAAGTGTTATATTCTGTAAAAATTTACATGGGTATTAATTGCATTAATAACACTTTCCACATTAACAATACTTATAATCTATTTCTAGCGTCATCTAGCGACATTATGACTAACTATTCTTGTGGTGTGGTAATCAGAACATAATATTAGTATTTATCGGCAAGAAAATATATTAACATAAAAGACGGGTGGTGAGAATGGTTTGTTTAAGTATTGTTATGCTTAACTTGGATTTTTACCAAATAAATATATACATAAAGAGCATAAAATAAACGAATAACATTTTCTATAATTATAATTAATAAATAAGCAAATTCTTTTAATCAGTACTTGACTGAGTTTTGGAAAAGATACGCACTTAAAAAGCAGTGTCACTTGTGTGACTAATACTTTTCATTAAGTTTTAAGCAATAAGCTTTGTCCATTACCTGCTTATCTGCCATCTGTATATCATTAATTTACCTATCTATCTATCATCTACTCTTCCCCATGTATGAGCTAAGTACTTGAACAGGGTATTTTAAAAAGCTGAAGTCAAATCCTTGTGGAGATACTAGTATGTTAATGAAAAATATGTTTTTATCAATAAATCACCTTGATCTCACGAGCCAGAAGATTTATATGATACGAATAGCTCAAAGCTTAATACTGCACACAAATGAAAAGATAATAAGGGCGGGATTAAAGAAGATTAATGTTTAATAATACTAAAATAATAGGATACAAGCCACATAAGAGAAATAAAATAAAAATAGACCTTACATATCCAACTAACTTGCAACATATTAAGTCAAAACCTGACACAGAAGTTAGCAAAAACTGGATTCTCCTCTGGAAAACATCCAAATAATTAGTTGATCCCCACAGGATGAGAGCCACAACTGATTACTTCATCTGTTTTATAGCCACATGAGTGAATCCTGAACCCACAGCTCTTTTCAGGACTCCCCTGCAGACTACAACAGAAAAGTTGAATAAAAACAACTTGGTATATATATATATATATATATATATATATATTGATAATAATAAAACTAGACTAATTATTAATTAGACTTGGGTGGTCATATACACTACTAACCATGACAGCAATTAAAATGCGTTCACTACAACCTTACCGTAAGTTCTTAAACGCAAAGTTATGGGTAAGTTTATTGTGCATACGTGTATGCGAGTGTTGGTTGGTATATCTCTGATCGTAAGTTTTGTAGGAGGTGTATCAAAAGCAGGTCATAATGTCACTTCTAGCATAAGGTATAAATTGAATATATTGGTATGTTGGCACATTAATGAATAGTTTTTAACTTGTGGACCTACTGATTCTGAGGTTGTAAATCCACAATGCCGTTTCGCCTATATCATCTTGTAGCAGTTTTCATAACCTCAAAACGAATAGTTTACAGGAACGTACGCTATTTCTAATATGTTTTGCTATTGAAAAGTCCCTTTAATAAATAGACGTTCATGTATTAATACTTCTGTGCGCGTGTGAGCTGTTCTTCCGCAAAAATTTAATTTATTGGAGTTTAATCAATTTTAATGGAAAATATTCACGATACCCACCAAACAGATAATTATGCATTTAAAGGTTAGAATAAATGTTCACACACGCATACATACTTATATATGTTTGTGTGTGTGTGTGTGTGTGAAATTGATAGGAAAATATAATATCATCAAAGAAAAATGTTATGTAGTTGGTTAACGGAAGAAAATTATGGCTTCTAGTAAAAATTTCAATTTTTGTTTGTTTGTAGTTAAACACAAAGCCACAGGTATCGAGACCCGGTTTCTAGCATTGTAAGTCTGCAGACATACCGCTGTGCCACTGAGAGGCAAAAACTTCAATTAAAGAAGAAAAAGTCAGAATAAAAAAAAATTATAAGTATTCTGTCGAAAACGGTTCTGAAGAGAATGTTAGTCCGTTGAGGTTTGTACTCTGACAGACAAGATTTGTGTTGTTCTAGAAAAAGTTCTTTATCCACCAGCAAGAACAAGAGCATCATATGTGCCCTGAAGGTTGAAAGACGTTTTTTTTTTGTCTTTTGTTTGCATACTTTTCTGGAATCATCTGTGGTAACTATGGGATCACAAGGTTCATATCTCACTTGATTGAAGTTCTATATTTATGCCTTGAAATAGTTCATAAAACCCGACTTCATTGAATGGCACTGGAAACCGGTATTTGAATATTAAATTACGTGACAACCTCTCGAAATGTTCATCACTGACTTCGTAAAAAGCCATAAAATACCCCCTGGTGAGAATATAATGGACTTGACTATCTGTACCGTAAGAAAAAAAAACTTTAATATAAGATGCATCGTACACCATGGAATGTAAGGATGCTAATAAATGACAATATTCTGCTGTTGATAATAAATCTTCATCATTTCCAAATGAAAACTTTTGTATCCTCTGCTGTTACTTACAACCCATATCTGAAAAGTGTAAAATGAAGTTTGTAGACATCTTATTGGCTAATGAGCCTCTAAATTATAGAATTGTGAAATCAAGCTATAGATACTATTTTTTTCTTTTTTAGAATTTCAAAAACACCCATTATTTATTTTCCTGACTCGTTTCTACTAACTTTCATAACTTACGATTAGAAGTTTGGAGTTGTTATCAGTAGGTTTAGTTTTACTCAAAAAAGATACTATCAAAAAGTGTAATAATAACAGAAAAGAGAAATAGAGAATCGGAAAAATACTTGTTGTTAACAATATTTGTCAAAATATTTTTTTATTCTCCACAAATTGTACACAAGCCAGAGTGATAACAAATGTTTTTACGATATAAGTCTTATGCTTTATTAATAGGAAAGATTCGCTTCTTTCATTTAAATCTTAAAAAAATACAAAAAAACATACATTTACCTTGTTTCGTCGATTATAAGGTTGAAATTCATCGCTTTGCATAATATAGCTCCAAACCAAAACGTCTTCTTCTAAAACTCTCCAAACTTTTAATCTGCCTTCATATAAATAATAGAGTATAGTTTAAAACGTGTCAACTGAATGAATTATTTATTGCAAGGGTTCTAGAATGTTCAGTATATGTTGATAGTTCAGTATCAACTGGGGTGATATAGACATATATAGTGAGAAACACAGAAATTAACAAAACGTGCATGACTTTTCGAGATTTTATTAGCATTGCTACATTTCATGTTTCCTAATTAAACATCAATAAATTTCGAATTCTGATATGAACGTTTAATTGATTCTCGTCGTAACAGTCCGATTTACGTCTGCAGGAAATGCATCAGTATTCTACGGTCATTACTTAATAAACCGAGTTAACGCACAGGTCTATTTCTTATGTGTAAGGAGAGTTTGTATAAATCAACGAGAGATTATAAGCTCGAAAGTTAACTATGTGAAATCTTTCAGGTCATTTGATCCCTCGTCTTCTCGTGTGAAGTCATCCAATATCTCTGGTTGAATATGACTGGGAGATCTAGTTTGTCTATTTTAGACCAAAGCCACACCGGGCTATCTGCTGTGTCAATCACGGAGAACCGAACCCCGGATTTTAGTGTTATGAGTCCGTAGACTCACCACTGTCTCACCGAGGGACAGGAGATCTAGAGTAGTGAATGAACTGTGGTACATATGAACATACAAAAACACTAAAACAACTACAAGTAAATAAAGCTTGAAATACGTTTGGATGATAGAAATATATCTTCATGACGTCTTCACGAGACGGAAGCAGAAATATATTATATTTGCAAAATAGTTAGTTAAACATTTTTAGCATGCGTCCTCGGTAGTGTGAAACCTTTTTTGAACTGCGGTAAACTAGAAGCTTGAGGCATAACGTACATGTTTTTTTGTGTTTTTTTTAGTACCTAGGCCACATACCGATGCATCATTGGTTATTCTCGGCAGATTTTACCTGTTGACGTCCTTCTCCTCTCCCGGTAAGTGTCCGTAATTTAGCAATGAAAAATTCAAGGAAAGGCAACGAGGCAACACCACCCACTCTTGTGAGCTGCTCTTTTACCAAGGAATAGTGGGATTGACCGTAACATTATAACGCTCCCACAAATGAAAGGGCGAGCATGTTCGGCTACAGGGATTCGAACCCACGAAATTCAGGCTGCCAGGACCTAAAGTAATGTAGAGACGTGGATAAAATATAACTACGAAAGTATCTAGGTTTACTCGTGAGGACTAGTGGGTTACTTACTGTTGGTATAACCCATTTAAAAATTGACGAGTCCTCTGACTGTTGGAAAGTAAATATAATATAGTAAGGTTTACTGGTGAAAGACACTATTTAGGACTGTTTATAGATGTTTACTGTACGGAGGGGCGACTGTCACAAAATGATGTCTTTACAACCTTTTATCAGAAGCTGATAGTATTCCAAAAAGGTATTCGTGTTCCTTGCTACATTATGACCAATAATCAAGTAAAAATGCTTTACATTTTATTTCAAGTTAAAAACTTTTGTTTGTTTTTAGTACAAAGCTACACAATGGGCTATCTGTGTTCTGACCGGCACGGAGAATCGAACCCCGGATTTTGATGTTGTAACTCACTGGACTTAACGCTGACTCATGGGGATCGTATGGAAAGTGTGGTTTAATATAAAGTATAATTTTTCGAGTTGTTTCATTAACCATCATCAGATGTTGTTCTAATTTCAAGCGCAATAGAAATTTAGAAACATAACCTCGAAAATAAGCACAAATATCTGTTAATAATAATTTTAAAAACTATGTGACCACAAATTCCCAGCCTTGAAATAAAGTTAAGTTGTTGTAATATGTTCTGCTTATAATTACAAACACATAAATTATTTATTTTCAAGGCTTTTTTTTATTTATACAGTTATTAAGATTTTCAGGGTTGTTATAAGATCATTTTTTCCATTTTAAGACGTACATTTTATTAACTTCGTGGTGATTAATAATTTCATCACAATTTTAGCAAAATTATTACTTTCGAGTTTTCAGTCCCTCTAACGGTTTTTTCTACAGCAAAATGGTGCACTAAACACTTCAATGGCTCGAGAACGAATGTACATTTAGAAACTTTGTTTATTATTCTTTAAAAACAAGTTATTTAAAAAGAACAGTAACATTTCTACACACCAAATAATAAAAAATAAAGAAAATCATCACTGTCAACAAAACAGACAACAGGAATAATTAAATTTTACACGTGATATCTCGTCAGTCAGATCGACTTGAATCATGTGGCTATACCTGGTAAAGAATAAGACGCAACAATAAGAAAGTTAGCGGAATAGACTCAACACCAGACTACAGGCAGTGTAACTAATCCACTTTCGTTTACTCTGAAAACACCTTCCACTTTCCTATGGTTATGTCCCCTCGATGGCTTAGCGGTAAGCTTGAGTGCATTGTGCAGCTTTGCGTTTCAACCAACCAAACAAAGTACCACAATTATTTTGCGTTTTTCTAAAGTTCTGCTTAAACTGTGATCTCGAGTATAAAATGATCGTATGTTGCTTATTCTGTTGGCAAACATTCTTGCACCGGTATATTTGTTGGATTAAGAATACATCGACTACTGAGATTCTCACTTGTCTTCCGTACTGTTCTTTATTCTTTTCTAGCGAAAATGTTATATGTAGTTTTGTACAGGTTGAGTCAGATATCTTACTAAGAGTTTTTAAATAAATTACAAAGAAAAACTGGAAATATCTATACTATGCTGTGAAGCAAGCTCCGGTCACGTGACTAATTCCTTCCTCAGACAATGCCGCTCTGAAGAGTTAATTCCCAACTTTGTCAAAGTCAAGTTATCCAAAAATCTAAACCAATTTATAGGCATTATCTAAAACATGCGAGGAAAACTCCCAAAGCTACCCTGAATTCCAAATATCAAGAACTAAAACACTTACTAAAACGTAAACAGGAATTAGACCACCAACTTGCCTGCTACCTCAAACCATATGATTACAACAATATACAATGGACCATTAAACAAAGCACTTCCGTATTAAATCAAGGAAATATTTGTACACAGAACAATAATAGAAAAACTAAGAAAACTACAACAACATGAAAGACGGCACAACAATAACCTAATCTTTTATCAACAGATCAGATCAACCAATAAATGTCACTGAACTACAACTTCTGAGAAAATACCTTAACTTTGCCATCAGCCACAAGACAGTTCCCTGCTTGGATTTAAAGACCAGCCTATAAGATTTATCCAGAAGACTAGTGATTCACTACACAAAAGAACAAAAGGCTACCTCCACCTTACACAGCAACCAACAAGAAGCAGAACTCCGACCACCAGACTTTTGTGATAGGTAATTATAACAAAATGTAGTTTCCCGAAGTTCCGAAAAAACTGTATCTTAACCAAACTTTTCAAAGAATTATCTAACAAAATTATTAATGTATTTAATCAAACCCGTAAACTGAAGACAAATCTACAATATGGAAAAAGATACTAATATTAAAATTTTAAAAGCTGACAAAGGCAACACTACAGTAATCGTATACAACGCAAAATACATCGACAAAATGAGCAACATCCTTTCAGACAATTGAAGATTTAGAACTGGTATTCTCAGCTTAATGACAGGAGAAACTGGAGATAGGAACAACATTACTTTCGTTTATACAGTGGCTGGTAATACTGTTGGTGTTGTAGGTTTTAATCATACATTGTTGTTTTATTCGACTGCAGAGCCTGCTAGTGGTTGATCCAATATGTCCCTGGTTGCACCTCGGGCAGGTGAAGAAATATAATAATAATGAAGTTGTTTGTTTTTAAAGTTTAAAAAAACTTTTAATCTAGAATATGTTTTAAAGAAACATTTTAACTGAACTTTTATATAGTGTTACTTTATAATTTTCTTCTTAATCGTGTATGAAATAGTGCCTAAATAGGTTATGACTAAAGTAACAGTTTTCTTTGAAAGATTTAACCATAGATGGGGTATTTAATTTTTCAATATTTGTGTAGACTATTCTATTTACAAATGTTTGTTTGTTTGTAATTAAGCACAAAGCTACACAATGGGTTATCTGTTCTCTGCCCACCACGGGTATCGAAACCCGGTTTCTAGCGTTGTAAGTCCACAGACATACGGGGGGGGGGCATTTACAAATGACAGCTTAAAATAATTTATTCTAAACATTTGTTTGATGTTGTCAACTTCTGATATTTTAAACGCTCTGTAAAGCAGGGTTTTGATCAGATTTACTTTAAAGATTGAAGGAGTGAAACTTACAAAATATGAATAAAGTCCAGTGAAATTGGGTTTATGATTCACTTTACTGATAATTATACCCTGTTTATTCAAAGCATGAACATTTAAGAACGTGAGTTTGTCATTATGTTGATTTTTAACAATAAATTCATTTCGGGATGCTTACCATTTGAAAACTGAAAAAATTCGTTAACCGACTCAACAGTGTTAAACAACACATGAATGCCATAATATATCCTGTAACACACACACGGTGTTAAAACTTTCCGGACAGGATTGTAACGAAATGTTTTCATGGAAGCACAGGATAAGTTAAGAAGGTCAGGAGCAAGGTTGGAGCCCATAGCCACTCTATTAACCTATTCATAGATTCTACCGTTAACCATGGAATGAAATTGTTTCGTCGTAAAACGTGAAAGTGTTTTAAAAACATCTTTAGCTACACCCTGTACAATTACATTCTCAACAAACATAAGACTAGAACAAAGATTACTGGTTTTGTCTATAGGATGTTTGTAAACAATGGTTATCGTAATTAGCACAATGGCCATCATCATTGAATTGCTTCTGCTTAAAAAAGTATCCTTAGTAAAATATCCATTCTGTACAAACTCTTTGAAGGATAGAGTTAAAGATCTTGCTATTGGTTGATTATTAGTACCTACACTAGAAACGATTGGTCTAACAGGGAATCGTTGTTCGCGAACCTTAAGAAGTCCATATAAACCTCACACTGTGAGTCCGTTGGTTTGATTTTTGTTGCATATCTGTCGTTATGACGTCGTCTTTTTTAACTTTAAAAGTTATCTCGTGAGTTTGACTTCTATGTTTTTTGTGTGGTCACTTCTAGTTTCTATAAATCTATCTGAATTACTTAAAATAGCTTCCACTCTGTTGATGTAGCCGACTTTATTTCAAATCACATCTTCATTACCTGTATCCGGTTTAGTGATATAATTTATCGATATTAGACATACACTACGTCATTATTTTCTGACTGAAACAATTGCAGCTAAATGTCAGGTCTTCTTGTGATGAAATAGTATTCTTCTTACAATATAGTTACAAATTAGTGTAAAAGTTGCTCTTTTTACCACGACAAAATCTGAAATTAAATCATCAAGAAAAATAAAATATGAGTTGTTATTATGTTCGATGATAGCGCCATTAGCGTGATTTATATGAACAATAAAACAAGCTTAATAACACTGATTTATATGAACAATAAGACATGCACTGTAAACAATAAAACTCAACGTGAATAAAAAATTCGAGAACGCTAATAATATGGAAAATATAAATTAAACGAAAACCCTTGGCTAATATAAATTTTCAGTTATAGAAATAAATAATAGAAGTTAGGACTTGGGAATTTCTAACTTGCTTTAATTATGGGTTTTGTGTAAGAAATTGAAATTAAATCACTTCAGGCCAATTTTTTTTTATAATTCAACCTTTACTTTATAACTACTAAACTGTCTCATAACAACAAGGGTGTGTAAACCCAAAAGAATAAACAGCAACAATTTGTCTAAGTACATACAGGTGGTGGACAAAAAAACTGGAAACACCTTGATAAATGAGGGACAACAAATATTTGCTATGCAGAGGCTACCACACAGGTGTGGCTTTTCCATTAATTAAGCAAATATCATCCCACCATCCATAGGGTCATGTATAAAAATGCTGGACAGGCCTTGTTGCCTATAATCATGGCTAACATGGTTGCAAGAGGAGACCTCATTGACTTTGAAAGAGGTGTGATTGTTGGGGCGCATTTGGCTGGAGCTTCAGTGAACAAGACAGCTCAACTTGCTGATGTTTCACGAGCAACAGTGTCTAAGGTGATGTCAGCATGGAACTCCAAGGAAAAGACATTACTAGCAAAGGGCAACAGTGGGCGGAAGCGCATATTCCAGGATTGTGATGTCCGTGCATCAATTCGAACTACAAAGCAAAACAGGCGAGCAACCATAGATCAATTGACCGAAATTTCAACTGTGGCGAGAGCAGTCAGTTTAATCAAAAACGGTCCACCGAGAACTCAACAGAATGGGATACTGTAGTCGGGTTGCAGTGCACAAACTGCTTATCACGCCTAGCAATGCACAGCTACGCATCCAGTGGTGCAAAGAACACAGGATATGGACTACCGAGCAGTGGAGAAATGTGATCTGGTCAGATGAATCATCCTTCACGATGCCCTCCACAAATGGACGAGTGCACGTGTGGCGTCAACCTAAAGAACTCTACATTGAATGTTTCTGATGGTTCCGTAATGGTGTGGGGTGCGTTTTCCTGGCATGGTTTGAGTGCACTCATACCTTTAGAAGGCAGGGATGATGCCAATCATTATTTATTGGTAATAAATAGTCACTGCTACCATTTCTGCTGTGTTTAGAAACAACTAATCTTGTTCGAAGTAATTAGAACTCAGAAGTATCCCGTTTCCTACTAGGTTTCCATTACAAGATAAAACTGTTGAAGAAGTGGATGATTATTATACGTAGAAAGGGTTGTACTCCAATCAAATATTCACGCATATGTAGTGAACGTTTTACTGCATCAAGTTTTCAGGTACACAGTTTATAACAAATTCAGACATTTTTTAGCATTCAAACTATTATAAAACTTAACATACCAGCTGTTTTGAAGTTATGTCTTTAATAACTTCTTTCAACTTGTAATGTTAGACAAGTTTTCATTGCTACAATGCCAATGATACAGGCATGATATAATTACTTTGATCAGTATCTCTAGCTGAAAACAATATGTAAAAAATGAAGTAATAAATAACTACAAATATATCAAGTAATACAATGTTTCAAGCTTTGTATATATTGTCAGTTGAATTGTAAAAAATAAACTAATAGGAACGTTCTGGTGCAGCTTCACGATATCTGAAAAATTATGCTGTGTTATCAATAGTTCTCTCGTTTCCCCCTCATCTGCAAAGTGTGAAGAATAAATTAGGAGAACCTCAGCTTGAAGTGGTATATTAAGTTTATTTTATGTAATGTTTACTGGGGAATATTGACTGACTGATCATTTTAAACGAAAAATTCATCACTGTCAAATTTACAAAATTTCATGAAGTTTCAATGGCTATTGCAAAAAATAAATAAAAAAACACTACTTGATTTTGAATGCTTATATTTAATAATAGAGTTCAATTTACGTGTTCACGTTGTTTTAACCTTGGGACAAAATGTTATCTTCGGTAATTGGCTATAAAACTATACCCATACTTTACGTAACCAATGCTTGGATGCATACCTATAATATAATAAGGTTTCTTCAGAAAAACCATGAAGAATGCGATGTGCAACAACATCCTTTGAATCCTCCAGTTTCTTATTCTTCCACAAAACAGTTGCTTCGAGAGATGATTGTACTAATTAAAGAATGCTTGAAAAAGTGGGATAAAAATATCCAACATGAAAGAGTTCATCAAGAAGATGAAAGAGCAAGGTTTAAATGAAAGTTGATGTGAAACCATCAGAAACGCTCTTCCTGTTGTCGTGAAACTTTTGATACTTTGAGAAATAGAAAAGTGAAGCAATGTAGTGGACGCTGTTCACAAGAGGTGATAAAGTAGATTGTAAACTTTTAAATCAGTTTGTTAGAACATCGTTATACATTCCTGATAAAGCACTGCTTCGAGCTTCGCGAAATACTTTCATGCTAAAAAATTGGGTCGTTAGCTTGGAAATTATATGAAAGATATTGATGGGCGATTTTTTTTTATCCCCAGAAAGGGTGTAATATTTATGTCATGTGAGATGTATGTAATATGATAAAAGTATATAGAAATGCCTTATCTCATTTAACAAGATTCACAAAGCAAGGGAGAAAAATTGATTGGAGGTACTTGCAAAAAATGTTGTGAAGTCCAAGTTTGAGTAATGGATCAGATACAGGGGGTTAGGCAGAAAATGAATGTTTCTCTCGCTTGCTAGACACTTATGTAGTTCTTCAGTGGCTGACGATATTGATTTTCTTGGGTATGATGTTGAAGATCAGTATTTTGATATATTTTTCATTACTAAAATTGACATGTCAAACAGTTTCATCTATTGTGTGACTGACATTATAATGTGATATATTGACTAAATATGTCAATTTCAGGGTTTTTACTGCAAACATTAAACTTACTTGATTTTATTTTAGTTTCATGATTTTAGTACTAATTATCGAATGTATTTTTTACTTGATGGCTTTGTTTTCCTTTTCATAATTACAGTTAATTCACACCTTTTTCTCCAATGTGTTTCAACTTTCTCTATTTGGAAATTACATATTATTTCATTTGGTGTTTTGTAAGTAAGCTCAAGTCACGCATAACTTTTACATTTAATATATAGATCATTTCTGACAATGTCAACTTTTTATAGCTCTATCAAAGTTAACTATTTCTCACTGTTGTTACTTTTATCGTATATAAACTGCGTGTACTTGAACATACACATATACAAGAATACACAATTTGTCAATTAGATTCGACTTCGGTGTTTGTGTATTTTGCTGATAAATCCCAACAAAGAGCTAACTAAAAGTACTTTTTTTATTTGCTATTATAATTTAGAAATAATGTCTTATAAAATTAAAATTATTAATTTCAAATGAAGTGAGCAATGAGTTAAGTATTGTAAACTCTATATATATCAGAACTTCATGCCCCCGGATGGCACAGAAGTTTGAACATTTATCCTACAAAACGACATCTAAAGGCATTACGTCCGATTGATCCATATTATACAAACGGTACAGAGGTGATGGGTTGTTTATTAAAACCGAATGTTACTGTTCATCATTCAGATATTCATGACGTTATTCTGAGACATTGACATTAGGCGTATGCTTACATCTATACTTTATAATTGAAAACTATGAATATTTTGTGGAAATCGTAAAAATTTTAACTATAAAATGCGCAGATTTGTCTTTTATGCATTATGTGCCATTATTCTCGTACACAGACTACACCTCCGGCAAGATGGCGATAGTACAGGCACGGGTAGTTTATTTACGATCAACGGCTATTTAATATATACATATCTATAGGGAGAGAAAGACCACAGAATACTGCTTGCAAATATTATATGTATTTCGAACTCATTGGAACATCAATCTGCCCAAACGTAGCGACCACAGAATATTCTCTGCAAACGATAAAACCATATCAAGTATTATACTTCGTAGATATCATAACCTGAACCGATCCACACATAGCGACCACAGAATACTCTCTGCAAACGATAAAACCTTATCATGTATTATACTTCGTAGATATCATAACCTGAACCGATCCACACATAGCGACCACAGAATACTCTCTGCAAACGATAAAACCTTGTCATGTATTATACTTCGTAGATATCATAACCTGAACCGATCCACACATAGCGACCACAGAATACTGTTTATAGTGTGACACCCTATTGTGTATATTTCGTAAGAACTGAACCCGAACTTTTCTAAATATAGCGACCACAAAATACGTCGTTTGCAGAGGATAAAACCCTATTAAGTGTTAAACTTCATACAAACTGAACGTCAATCCCTCCACGTGCAGTGTTTGTCGATGGTAAATCCTTAAAATCACCCGAAACATCAGAATCTATACACCAAAGCTACTACTTTAAATAAAATATTTGCCACAAACAACAAAGTATTTTTATAAGCCTACAGGCCATTTAATCTAGATTTAATGTTACTAATGCTTAGTCAAGGGTGTTACTATTTTCTGAAAGGGATTAGTCTTCCCTTTGGAGACATTCGTCCATTCTGGCGGAGAAATATTTGATCTGTATTTATATTTCTAGATTGTTGGTGCTTTATGATGCTTTTAAGTTTGTCTACTTAATTATAAACTCTATTACTTTCACAATAGACCACATACTGTGAGTAATGGCGTTAGATCATAGTTACATTTATTTTCACCTATATTGTTTTTGCTCTCTGATTTTGCAGGTACGTTTGAGAGATTACAACGCTAAAATATAGGATAAAATCACTGCAGTGGGTATAGAACAGGTTACCCATTGTGGAAGTGGTTTTCAAAGCATGTTGAGATACAAGAACTCGTGGTGTTGAACTTACTCATGTAAGCACAAGAAGATTTGACAACTTCAAATTCAAAGATTGTTTTAACCTTTGCACCTAAACGCAGACATATATTTTATTTGTCTCGAGTTTTTGTATTCTTGGTGGTTTTACTTGTAGTATTTGACGTGTCATCCCCGAGTATGAAGAATGTGTGATAAACCAACATTTTTAAAACTTTATTTGTGATTTGTGTTTTTATTTAGCGTGCGAAGCTTGAGAGCTTATAACACTATTCCTTCTATTGTATTTATTGATCACTGCTGGATTATAAGTTCAAAAATATTTTATTCCTAATGGCCCAGAAGAGACTTAATGGTTTATGTGCCTGAATGTAATCCACATGATTCATGGTTAGCGATCCATTGTAGCAAAAACGCGCTCCGCATTTCGTGGGTACACTTTAGGATAGATGATTAAATCCCACTTTCAATGAAAAAAGAGATGTCCAAGAGATGGTTAGGTTGCTATTGACTAACTGACTATCAGTTCAACATTAGAGAAGGACACAGTCCATGTACAAATTTGTGCGAAGTTCTAAAATTAAAATAAAAACTATTCCAATGTCTTACCAATGGTTGTGTGTAATATCTTGAAAGGTCTCTGTAAAAAAAGTAATTTTATGTCCTTGTACATTGTGTAAAAAAAGACCTGTTCAGAGAAACATGATTTAAATTAATTGTTTCTTCACGAAGAATAAAAATATGTAATAGTATTTAAATCACAATACGTCCGCCATATCTATTGCCGACGACGCGTTTTGCTCAGTACAGAGCTCATCAGGCCAACTGGAACACAACAAACACGGTACTGGCAGGTATATTATTTATATAAGCCATTTTGTACAACAACAATTGTTGTGGTGTGAACGCCCTTTTTAAGCAGCGCTTCCAAAACCCTGAAGGGACTGAATAAAGAACGTAGCGTTAAAATATAGTAGGCCTAATATTATTGTCGTATGACAAGTATAATTCATTTTGTAATCTTCACTTTATTTATTGTCTATACAGTTAGGTTTAGTGCGCTTAATAAAGTGGGATTTTTCGCTGTAATAATAAGTAATTCTTAGACGGTAACTTCATCATCCAAGTCATTTGTTAGTATAGTGCTATAATCTAGGAAACGATGATATGGTTTATTAATGAAAGCTAGAGAAAACCTCATAATTTCTTCCCTGACCTGAAGATTTGAATTTTTTCTTAACTTTGATAAATTAATGTCGTTGACTTTGCTGAAAGTCGTTTAGAGAACGATAAATCAAACCACGAACTCCCTTTTTTCTGTTATATTAAAAGCATAAAACAATTCAGATTAGTTTCTTCTTAAGCACAAAGATGCACAATGGGCGATTTGTAATGAGTAAATCGCAGGGATCGAATACTCAAATTTTATCGAAATCATAACCAATGAAAAGGGCTAGTAAGCCTATGCGCTAAGAAGAAAAATGAAGTGCTTAATCTGGAATAAAAAAACCTTTACTTAAATAACTTTAGATTGATACTGTAGTCAAGCTTCTTTCTCGTCATATTTTGGACTGGGCGTGGCATCGTTGTTAGTATGTTTGAAGCGTGAATGCGAGGATTTGACGTCCGTAACCAGTTATCGCAAAAACAAAAACAACGTACTTCCGATTTCGGGCAATGTGACGGTTAAATCTCAGTATTCGGTTAGATAAAACTAGCCCAAGTGTTGATAGTGGTTACTTTGACTAGCTGCCTAAACTCTAGTCTATCAAAATGAGGAAGCAGATATGTATAAGTAGTTCTTGTGTATCTTTGCGTGAAATTTTAAGTTCTATCCTGTTCTACTCGGACTGGGTGTGGCCTAGTAGTTAGCGTATATCAGACTATGAATCTGAGGGTTCATGGCTCCCGTCCTGTTGGTGCAGATAAAGCGCTCCATATTTTGGAGTTATAGGTGCGTTTTAAGAGTAACGCCCAAATCTCATATCTCTCTATTCGATGAGAGTAACCTAAGAGTTAATAGTGAGTGTTGGTTACCAGTTACCTTCTTCTAGTATATCATTTAAAAATTAGGGACGGATATCGCAGATAGCACTTGTGTAGCTTCGTTTGGGTTTCCAAAACAAGTAACAAATCAGTAATATATTCTATCCGTCATATGTTAACATTACAGACATTGTTTGATCGTATAAGTATTTCTATGACTTTTACAATGCAAGGTGAATATTACCCTTTTCTGTTAAATAATCTTAAAAAAATATTCTGCTTATTCAAAATCATTTTAATTTAGAATACTCAACCCAGTACAATGAACGCTTTCTACATCCTAAACATATCACCAAATTCAATAGCTAGTTCAACTTCATTCGTTCCCCGATGGGACAGCGGTATGTTTGCGAGCTTAAAATACTAAAATTCAAAGTTCGATTCCCCAGAATAAACACAGTGGATATCCTAATGTGGCTTTGCCCTAAAAATCATACAAACAACAATCAAATGCATTCACATATTTTTTGTAACTTTTTTTTTCTATAAAAGAGAAGCAACATATTAGTGTATAGGACTTTATCCTTTCAAACAACCTTTACTTTTATAACTTACACATTAATCACACACATCTAAATATACCTACAGTATAGAATGAACAACATTACGTGAAGTTTTCCTAATAGATTTACGAAAATGGTTTTGAGAAGGTTATTTGACTTCATTTCAACATTTTTCAGCATTATCTTAAAAAATATTCTATATGTATTAATCTTATTCAATATACTAATATACCAGACAAAACTGGAAAACTCGGTTTCTCCTTTACATCTTCTCCAAGTATCGTTTAGGCATTTTCAAAAAGACTGAATCATACTGCATAAATTCATTTTGAAAAATGCAGTATAAAGAATATTTCTCGAAAATGTAAAAATTAATAAAAATAGTCCGAGTGTGTAAATATAAGTTAACTATTGGTAAAGTTTTAATCATAAGACACCAATAAAGCATAAAACTAATCATTTCGACGTCGAAATTAATTTTAAAATCACTTTGTTGTGTTACAGGAATTAGATCTATAAATCTTCCCTCTTAAGTGTATTTATCATTCTTTTCCGCATTAAAACGTCCCTAAGATAATCAACATCTATATTTAATATCTTGAGTGGTCGAATTCGCTTCAACGAGCTCACGCAGAATAAATATTTATCTTACTGTGTGCATTCTAGCGAATTGTCGTCCTCGCCCCCCCCCCCCAGCGGCACAGCGG
>NW_013668044.1:53815-67671 GCF_000517525.1 Limulus polyphemus | reverse complement strand
TCGAAGCTAGTCGGCTGAAATTTTTTAATAAAGATTTTTTTCTTTCATTGTGCCAAAAAAAGTCGTTTTTGTTTTAGATTTATAATATTGTTGCACAATATGCCCGAAAAAAAAATAAAGATCTGAGTAACTAAACACACGAGAAAAAAAATTACTAGGAAAATGAATTGTAAACAAAATTTATTCAGGTTAGAATTCTTCCTGCTAAGAAACAAAGACAACTAAAATATGATCAAACGTTCAAAGTTTCGTTTCTAATCTTACTTCAAGGTAACTGTATTAATGGAGAGATCATTAATTTGTATTGCTGTAAATATTCTGTGTTTAATTAGAAGTTTCCAAATGAAAAGATGAGTATTTCCAATAAAGATGCTTGTCATTATTTCGCAGTTTATTTTTATTTTATGTATTATTTCTAATGCGATATTTAAGCCGAGAGATGATAAAAACCGGGTTTTGATATCTATTGTGAGCACAGCACAGACAGCTCAATGTGTTTAATAACAGAACAAATAAAGCCGAGAGATTTACTGACACGTACTTACGTCACTGTTTGTTGACTACTTTATCAAACTTTACTTCCATGAATTAGTTTCACGATATAAAAACCGTTTCTCGAAAATGTTGAATTTAAGCAACATACACTGAGTTTAGAAATGTAAGTTAGCTATCGGCAACGTTTTTATCATAAAATACCATGAAAATGGAACACTGATCATTTCAACGTTTAACTCAAATTTCTATATTATTAATTACGGATTATTTCTAGGAACTTCTGATAGAAAGCGCGGAACAGTGTATAACAACATGTCAGCCACACTCATGTTTGCTATATCCAGTGCTGAGGAGGCCTTTTTCCCAGGGTGCGATTTATCAAACTTCCATTGGGGGAGAGGGGATAAAATCGATAAGTAACGGAATAACAGGAAAAGCCTTGACATATATGTACATCTCTTTGCTTTAACGTGCTGAAAAATTCATATTTTTACCTTTGGTTGAAAAACTATATGACGCTATATTGGACAAATATGGAAGGAGTTATACTGCATATACGGGCCCAGTTAAAAATACTATTAAGCATCCCTATTATTAGCGTGTTTTTTTTCTTTTTTGTTAACGCGATAATGACTAGAATTAACGGGGTTTACAGTATCAGATGTTTAACATTTCTAGATGAAAGACACTGTGAATTCAAAATCTTTTATTTTATTGGCAGGAAAAATGTACTGAAAAATCAGTCGCGGGGATGAAAAAAAAAAGCATGCAGAACCAAAGAAATCCCCCCTTCTTCCCTCAACCCCAGTTGAATACAACAGATACAGTAGTAACGTCGATATCTTGTAGTTATCCTACACTATATATTTTATTTGTTTTAACGTCATGTGTCATTATGCTAATCTTCTTAGTCCTGGAGCTGGTCAAGCAACCACAGCATCAACGGGAGAAGAACACATTAGTAGTTATTTATAAGCACTTCTGAATGATAGCAAAGACGAATGTTTAATAATAACATGTCAAACACACTATATCTGCTATATCGAATGCTGACGAGACTTTCGTACGGAATTGAAACACGATGTCTATATCAACAAAGTCATAACAACGAAAACCTTTATTGATTTTATCTTACATTAATAATATATCTACCAATCTCTCTTTCTTTCTGTCACATACACACAATTCCTCATGGTAGCATGCACTTTAAAACGTACCCATAAAGTAACGTTTAGGCACAGGTAACTAAATAAACTTTAAGAGTTCACTTTGCTAAATAAGTGAGTATGCTTGCATGCTACACATTTCCTCTCTTCGTTCTTTTCAGGTCGTCCCTGACTGTTCCTAATTTAGAAATTCAAAATTTAATAAAGTCTGAGCATTTGTCAAGAAATCGGCGTGATTCATTTTGCCCTTGTAAAACACTTACTCAATATAACTAAAAATCAAAGCAGGATAATTTTACCATAAAATATTACAGGTCAAAAATCCAACTAAATGTAGCACAATACAATGATATATTAAACATGAAAAATCTTTGACATGAAATCAAAAATGCTAAATGAAATATACGTTCGTTAAAACATCGAAATAAAAAAATTTTAAATAAACCGTTCATATAAAAGCAAGACATATTAAACATAGCACAAGCTTTTAATAAATCAGGTCAGAAATAAAGCATACCCTTTAAAATCTGAAATACAAGTCCAATACCTTAATTTTACATCTAAAACAAAGAAAAATCCCGTGTCACAGAACTAGGAACTAAAACAATATTACACAGACTGAAAATGTAAAACAAAATAGACCCTTCATAGAGCAAACTAAATAAAACTGACCAACATTTGCGGGCGGATGCAACATGTCTTTGCCAAGCAATCCCGACATGGTCAATTTTGACACCAAAAAAAATCGTAAAAACACACAGGAAAATCGAAAACTGTCTTTATTACTGCTTAGGATCTGCAAGAAGGTATTATTGCAACAAATCCAATGTAAAATGGTTGATATGCACATGAATAGTTCACGAAAACTCCGAAATCGTGCTTTTCTCACTGAAAAATTGAACAAAAGTAAATAATTTCAAAATTGTTTATATCTCTATTTCGGACCTGAAAATGGTATCTTTGTACTATATCCTACGTAAATTGGTCGAAATTGACCTAAACCCCTAAAATTATGATGGATGCATTTAACCTTATGATCCTCTTAAAATGACCAAAAATGGGCATATCCCACATTTTTGTATGTATATGTGTGAAACCTGTAAAAAGTATTTGTGTACCAAATCCCATGTATATTGGTCAAACTGTGGGCAATTAATTAACCAACAACCCAAAAATTATGCTTTTTTGTGAGGTCTGTCCTCCCTAAAAAGACTCAACGTGAGCAAATCCACTACATTTTTCATTGTGTTGGACATATTCAAATTTATATTTGTGCTAATTTTCGTCTTGATTGCTGTAAATATAACCGCAAAGGAACCTAAAATATACGTTTTTGGGTTGTTTGACTTTTGACCCCATAAAATCCTTAAAAAAAGCCTAAATCCAAAAAAATTATAAATTATTGGCGTATTCGACTAAGGTATAGCCCTGTCAAGTTTCTAGTCAATCCGAAAAGAAATGAAGGAATGGCGGTCGATTGAAAAGAGTTTTGAAGAAGAAACAACAGAAGAACAGTATTTCTATCTGCCGAGACATAAATAAGTGAAGAAATTAGGAATAACATAAGTCAAACCTTGGTTTTAATGTTAAATAAAAATTTCAAAGAAAAAATATACCCTATATCATAAAAAACAGTCATATGAGATGATATTAAACATACCAAATAAACCTAATTCATAACCACAAAAATCTACTAAATTAAGATAAAAAAATAAATTCCTTGACATTAAATATAAACCCTTCATAAAATCAATTCAAAAATGAAATACATCAAATTCAAGAATATAAAACTATTTTGATATTAATTGAAAAGACAACTTAAAATGACCTTTTCAGTATATTACAACAGAATAAAACTCTTGGTAGTAAAGGCATAAACTAAAAATCCCAAATAGTAAAAGAGGAATCTAAATGAGTATTTATACTCTATACAAAAAACAATTTGAAAAACTAAGGCTTTATACACAGAACATTTTCACATTGAACAATGCAAGAGATAAAGTAGCTAACTCGTAAGTACTGCACTCTGACAAAACACAAAAATTAATACAATATATATATATATACACATGCAAATGATAGTGGTTTTCCCAAAAAATTATAAGGTATACACTATACCAATGGTAAAAGCATAAATATATAAAGGGCGACGCTACTTTTAGAAGACAAAAGTAATGAATCATGATGTTATTTTGGAATGTCTAGTGTCATGCCCTCCCAAAAACATTCTGTAATTTTCACTGAGAATGGTGCATGTTCATGATATCTGCGGCTGTTTTTGCACTTCATAAATGTGTGTTATAGATATCTTAACAACATTTATGGGGTGTTATCACACCCCTGCACCTCTCTGCCTACATTCATGTATATACAAATTGCACTATTTGAACAGAAACTTTGTATTGTGCACAATACCCATAATGCTCGTTTGCATAAGAAAAGTGAATCGTAACAAACAAAATTAAAATCACATTACAAGACACTACCGAACATAGCGTACAAGGTGATTCAACGCTAGAGTTCTGACAGCAGGTCCTCCAGCAATCACATTACAATACACTACCGAACATAATATACAAGGTGATTCAAAGCTAAAGTTCTGACAGCAGGTCCTCCAGCAATCACATTACAATACACTACCGAACATAATATACAAGGTGATTCAAAGCTAAAGTTCTGACAGCAGGTTCTTCAGCACGGCACTCGACCTTTGGCTCAAGGTGGTGGTCTGTTGGATTATTTCCTCTGCTCTAGTCAAAGCTTTTCAAGTTTGGGCCAGCTCAGCTCTAATTTTCTGCACCTGCTCGTAGCTGAGATGGTGAATTGTTGCACTTCAACAAACCAATCCTTCTCCTCCTGATTATACAGTGCCCAAATCTCAATCCATTTAGTGATTTAAACCTCGCAGTGCTACTTCAAAATTGTCATCTGCTGAAATGGAGGGTGATTGGTAATTGGTGTCAGGGGAATTTTCAAGAAGACTAACTTCTCAAGCCATTGGTGGTGGGTGTGAAACTGCTTGGATGATTGACAATGAAACTATTTGCAGTGGTTGATAATTGTTTGAGCATAGTTTCTCATGACTTGAATGTCTGAGTCATCAACATCGAATCTCTCAAGGTTTATAGAGTTTCTGTCCAATGTAAGCTTTTGGAAGGTTGTCTTAGGATATGCACATCTGTTGTCAGCAGTGTTTGGAAACAGTGCATCCTCTGTTAGGGTACCTCTCGGTCTTGTAATGATGTTCAAAGGTTTTCATTGATTTCCAATTACCAGTAAAGGTGGAGATTTTGGTTTTAGTAATATTGACTTGGGGTTGAGCTGAAGGTAAACTTCACTCGATTTGCAGAATGGCTGTGGTGGATGCTTATACGATGGTTAATATGCCCCCATCAGTTCAGATTTGGATAGCTGGCCAGAAATATGTACATCTAATGATGCCTCCAGAGGTCTAAAAGGCAACTAATTGGTAGCCTCTGTCATATCAGATGTGTCAACAAACAATATATATTCATTCATGAGTTCTGCTGGATCAAAGGTAAGTTCGTAGAGTAGTTAGAAGCTTCTATGAGGTCACTGAACAGAAAACTGTCACTGAATTCTCCCTACATAAAGTGAAATAGAAAGAAGCAGCTCAAACCCACAAGAATAATGCATCACAATCGACCAGTTGAATGGACAAGATAGCTAGAAGGCTTAAGGACTTTGTCTGATATAGAAAACATATGGATTGAAATGTAAGATAAATCATTTCAGATTGGTCAGAATTTCAGTTAGACATGTAATTTTAAAATTGTAATGGCCCTGTTACAACTTATTTCTGGTTGTAAAGTTGCATTTATACACAGAATGTGAGAACTACTACATTGTTAACGTGCAATTTCTATAGGTTTGCATGTATTCGTGCGTATATTGTCAATAAACAGAGTATCCTTTGCACCTGTGGACATCCCAGTCCCCAGGCCTCAATGGGTCTCTTGCTTGGTCAACACTCAACTGTGCTGCCTACTGTTATTGCTATTATGCTTTCCCTTCACTACTGCCTGGTGATAATAGAAAGAGGGTTTGGGTCCAAACAGATTCGTTTCTACACAAATAAAAGTAATGCGCCAACCTTTAACTTCTAGCCATGGAAATCCATTAAACAAGACATGTCTTCCACCAAACCACTTTCTGATACAAGCTTATTACAGGCCAGTGGCAACTTCAAAGCAGTGACATGTGGATATAATTCCCTATCTCTGGCTTTACACTCACAGTCTGAATTCCCACTATTATTATCGAACACACCAGGTCAAACTGTATTTTCCCAAATTTAACGTGAGCTTACCCCTTGCTCTTATCTCTTCAACAAAAATCTACTAGCTGCTGATTATTGTAGTGTAAGATCTGAAAACATTCTCTTACCGGCATTAATGAACATCTGGGGTACACTGTGTCTTTCAAAAATGCAGCATAGGTAAATAATGACACTTTACTTTATATTTCAGTCTCAACATTCAGAGCAAGTCCTTTATTTTCATCCATATTTTGCTTGATAGTTGTGTTCTGTATGTAATTGATTCATTTGTGTCATACGGCCCTCATGAAGGACTTTATGTAACGTTCACATGTGAGTGCGACACTGCACATACACATACACATATATATAAAGCAAAACTCAATTATTAAAAGGGATACTCAAAACTAAAGCCATCATTCATAACAATGTCTCAGTTACAGCGAAGTTCTGACCTAAAGCTGCTTTTGGACACAGAGTGTGACAAGTAGTTACAGGCTTGCATATACTAATGTGTATAATGCGTGTAAACAAAGTGTCCCTTGCAAGTAGTTTTCTTAAGTATTACAGTTTTGAATTTTGTTGTGAGTGGTAGTTCACTATATATATATTAAACTGCCACCATCTCCCTTCATTAGCTATATCTCACTAGCTGCAATACCATAATGTGTTACCAACTATGAGCTATTAAACTGCATCATTGTCTTCGTATTATGAAATAAAAAATCACCATCAGAATTCAACCAATCTATGACTTTTCAACTTAAATTATTATTGTAAGATGTGTTATTGCTGCCACAAAATTATGTATGAACACTTTCTCTGCATTAAAATATATTTACTGTCCAAGATGGCCACCATCACCATTTGCTGATCTATCAAGATATTGTATCACGATTCGTGAGTCAATCAACTTGTTGCATTTGGCATCACAAAAATACAAATACGGGAAAAATTCAGTGAAACAGGGACTTTTCTACAAAGATTCACAACTTGTTTCATATTCTCTGCTGAGAATGAACACAACTACCTCAATGCGCATGTACGATTTATAGACACACTTATGTGTACTTGATTTCTATGATCAATATCGCATGACCTGCTCCTCAGAAATTCTGTTATTCTCATCTATAAAATATGAGTGATCTTCACAAAATGTTGAGCAAACATTTTCCCCTTTCAACTGAGTTTCTGAACTTCTAGATGTACTAAATCGTACTATCTAGTGTTCCATCAATACATTAACTACAGAATATGTCGATGTATCTGCCAATAGATAAGCATGGCCCAGTTAGTGAAGTATTTGACTATGAAAAGCATGCACTGATTACCTCATTCATTTTGTGGGAGAGGATCTCTGCATTCGCGAAGCAACAATTATCGCTAGAGTTTATCCTGCTTAGATAGGATTTTTCTTTGGGTAAGCACACACTGTACACTGTTTACACAAATGGACAATGTCTTGACTTGCATATATGTGGCTAGTAAACCTGCCAACACAGATATATGAAACACATTGGGCAGAGTTTGACGTATTTCTTGCCTATACACTCTGGAGGCTATTAGCCAAAACACAAATTTAACAATGGTACAGCCCTCCTTTCTGCACTCGTAGTTGCTTATACAAATACCAAAGGTCATGTGTACTCGAATTATGTTCTTCAATCTGTGATGGTCATGCTTTACCTTTATGCAAGGCATAAAACACCCATGTTAGCTCTGGGACCTTCAGTTGCTCCTCCCAGACCTCCTTATACACTAATTGTGGTATCTAACCTTTAATAGAATCTCCTACAGTATGGTTTGATTTGCTACAGCGGAAATGGCTGTAACTCCTAAATGGTGTCTAGGGTCAAAACATTCAATGAATGAACAGTGTCTCATTGTGCAGCAAAGCGAAACAATATGTTGATGTTTTCCTGGTGTTATCCTTGGTATTGCAATACAACAAAGTCATGAATTTGAAAAATTGTGATCCAATGTGCAATCATCCTTCCGGATTTTTAAAGGTTATGAGCCACTTCAGTATCACATGGTCCTTGGGAATAGGGGACTTTCTACCATTCAGATTATGTCAGTATGATGCAATATTTTCTTTCAGGAACCATTAACGTACAAATAGGGTATGTGATCACCTATTATACTGTATCATACAACTGTGAGAACTGCCCCAACTCCACTACTGTTGGCATCAGAATCCAGCAGGAATTCATAGTCTTGCCATGAATATGATAACACTGAAGTTTCAACTAAAGTATATTTCAGTAACTAAACTACTTGATCACATTTATCAGTCAATCTAAAATATGAATCATCTTTAGCAAGAGAAAATAATTGTATGGTAATCTTGAAAACTTTCCCAAGAATGTAAGTAATATGATGCAAAACCAAAAAAATAAACTCACTTGGTCATGGTTGAGGCCAGTCTTGAATCATTAATATCTTCATTCTGTTTTTACCAACAATATAACTCACAAAGTATACCTGTGTGTATATGATTGCACATTTCCCTGGTTATAACTTCAAGCCTACTTTTCTTATCTGATGAAATACCAGGCTTGAGTGTTCAACAGCAAACTCCAACACTTGATTAAACATCAAGACATGATCGGCATACACAATGAGGCATCTTTATCATTGTAGTCTTTTTAGTGTAATCTCCTTTTACCTCTTAAAGGTGGTAGGTACATAATATGTACAAACCATCACGAGTACTGAAAATAATTTTAGGTCTGCAATCATCATCCAGTTTGACTAGTGTCTATCTGGATTCCTAGTATGAAGTGCTTAACCACTGAGCACCTTCCACTGTGTCCAAAATTTGACTGTACGTGGGAGAGGAAAGGCATCAATGCTAATCTCTGTGTTAGCCAGTCTGAAGTTAACACAGAACCCTGACCGACCCTGGGGAGGCTTTATTATTCAATCCTTTAACATCTACTATATTACAGTGATGGCTATATCCTTAGGGATCCAGGGGAGCTTGTATGGCAGCTGTTTAATTAGGCCTGTATTGCACCTTTCTGAGTCATCTTTGTTTAATCCAATCAACTACCTGGTCCAACAAGTTCATTGACATATTCAACCAACTAGAGAAAAAGGAACTTAGCCAACTTCCTTGACCACTGTTCTACTTTTAGCTCTACTTACACATGACGAGTGTACAAAAAATTATGAAAATATTCTAGATGAACTTCAAGAGTTCACTTCACTAAATAAAGGAGATAGAAATTACCTGATATTCTGGCAAACTACAATCAACAGCAGGTAAACAATGTTATCAAAATAATGAATCAAAGGATGATTAAACGTGAAAAATACATCTCAGCAGAACAGTACACATGAAATGTGAATATCTAATGACATATCATTTTCTGGAATTCCATTCAGCTATAAAAAGTCTTTTTTTTTCACACATACCTAATTATGTCTCCACAAAGTTTTTCTTCTTCTTCTTCCAAATACCTTTAAATCAACCCATTTCTTCATTTCTCGGCGGATTAATCTGAAACGTAGTTGGGCTATACTTGGTTTAATACACTTATACGTCATTTTAATTTTTTTATTTAGACCCTTTTTTTTAAGGCTTTTATAGAATCAAAGGTCACACAACCCAAAAATGTATATTTTTGGTTCCTGTGCAATCATTTGTACAACAACGAAGATGAAAATTAGCACAAATATAAATCAAAGGTCACACAACACAAAAATGAATATTTTTGATTCCTGTGCAATCATGTTTACAACAATGAAGATGAAAATTAGCACAAATATAAATTTTCATGCGTACAACACATTGACAATAAGAAAGGTGGTTTGCATATTTTGAGTCTTTTTAGGGGGTCAGAGCTCACAAAAAAGCATAATTTAGGAGTTTTCTATCAATTATTTGGCCGTATTTTGATCAATACACATATAATTTGGTACAAAGATACTTTTATATAGGTTGAAACAATAACAAAAATGGTAGACTTGCCCATTTTTTAGTAATTATAGGAGGGTCAAAATGACATAAAAACCATAATATTAGGTTTTTTTACAATTGCCCCGCTGTATTTCGGCCAACTTACATGGGATTTGGGGCAAAGATACCTTCTTGCAGGTCCCAAGCAGTGATATAGACACTTTTCGGTTTTCCTGTGTTTTTACGATTTTTCTGGTACCATAATTGGTCATGTTGGGGTTGCATGGAGAAGGCATGATGCATTCGCCCACGAAGCCACCAAGCAGTCATTACTGCCGCAAAGGATCTAACTAGATTGCCTGTTTGTTTTATAACGCACCCACAGCTGTAAAGTATATTTTATTCACTAAAATATACTTTGAATACGCAGCTCAGTACATTAACCACTAGGCCATGTCCAGCCCTATTGAAAAAGAGAGAGAGCGACAGCTTGAACTCATGTGAAATTATCGCAATGATTTCCGTCTATGAATCAATTCAAGCCAGCTTTATATTAGGGATTTTTTCGTACAAGCAATTTATAAAATAGTGTGATTATTATCAATATCATTTTACTGAAGAACTTAGCATTATAACGAGTTTTTTTACTATTTGGTTTACCGATCACTTTCACATTAACGTTGTAAAATAATTTTAGTAACGTTGTCAATATTGTGAGAGAAAAATATATCACGCGTAAAAATATCAAATATTAATGTACTTCACTTGTTTCTTGAATTATCAGCCATAACGTGCTGTGGGTTTCCTTTTCCATCATCATTTCCATAATTATTCCCCATTGGTATTATTATTATTGTTATTAAAAATGCGTGTATCGGATTAAGAACGACTGAAACCTCAACAAACATCAGTGGTAAAAATGAACCCGATGTCACGATGAACAAGAACTGGATTTTAAAGACAGCTAGATAGAAGGATAGGTATAATGTAGGTACGTTACTGTTTCACAGTTATTTATATTTTAAGTGGCTCCATTTTTGTAATCCACCTACATGTGTGTTGTTGAATGTTAAACCAAGAAAATGAAGTTCTTTGAAAAAAATATTCTACAAAAATAAAAAAGGTCTTCATAGTTGAAGATTTTTTTACGTCACTAAATAAGAAGAATCCATAAGCTCCACTGCAACAGTACTATGAATAGCTAACACTTTCAATCTTCATAAATATGAGTTCTGTGCCATTTTCTTCTTCACGAACGTTTTCTCAAAATATAACACTGTTACGAGCTTGTTGCACTGAGCTTTCTTGTCTTTGCTCCATTAGAGCGCCACCTGTAAAACTCCTCTAATGAAGTAAAGACAAAAAAGCTCAGTGTAACGCTTTTAATTTCATTCCTTTAATTACTAGTTAGATTATCGAACGTACTAAGGTGTCACATTCATTAATTTCTTAGTAAAAAATTGAATGTCATATAACTTTCTCTGTCGTTCAGAACATAGAGCAGCGAAAAAAATATCTCCAATTTTTTTCTTTCCACTGAAAAACAAAAAACTATTTACCGTAGAAGTTATTCTTTGGGCTTTATGACCAGCTACGTTAGAAATAAGTGTAAAAGACGGTATAGTAATCTTTCCTCAACAAGCTTTCATCTACGATATCGTATTGAAAAATAACCATTTTGAACGTACATAAATGTAACGAAGTAATATTTTTAACTCCAATATTTATCACCTCTCACGAAACATCTAGTGGTGTGGTGAATAAAACTTGTAACAAGATAAGCAGTGGAAACGTTGCTAAAATTATGTTATATTTTTATCTTGTATATGTATGGCTCCTGACTAATATAGTTTAGCATATTATTGACATAAAAGGCAGAAACATATGTATGAAAGATTTTATAACCTCGTTTAATCTTGTAATGAAAATATCGAGTGTTATATTACGCTAGAAATATACACGTTTGCAGCTGTTCATCGTGAACTTACTTAGTTCAACGCATTTAGATTCGATTTTAAATAACAAATATGATTTGAAATTAATAATTAATTTTCAGAGTCCTGCTAATTATGTCTAGTAATATTCTCCGAAAGAGAAAATCTATACTGTACCATTCCGTATTGCTCTTTCATGTGTACATCATTACAAAGCAAAGTGTCTCTCATTAATTAATGTTTGCTAACAACGTGTATCAAACTACGTTTGTAATTCGCTAACAAAATAATGAAAAAATGCATATTTTAACAGCATTAAATTTTCTTGTGGATGTAGTCGCACTTGTTAGCTGCTTCCTTTTAGTGTTACTCAATATTGAGGTGCAACTCAACGTTATATCCAACTTCGAGATAACGCAAAATGAATCCATCTTTAAAGGTTTTTTTTTTAAACTAGTACCACATAATTTAATTCTGCAAGCTTTTCTGCGTGTACTTTAGAGATATTAAAAAAAACGAAAAGTGAAACGAACATTTACAATAATCTAAGCCTAAATATGAAAAAATATATACGTATACTCGTCTCATAAATAATTATTCAGTTTTTATTTATAATGGTCTATATGTTGTTTGTTATTTCCGTTCGTTTTTAATGGAATAGTTGAAAGTACACGCTATATAATCAAAAACATTTATTCTTTAGGCTTAAGGGAAAAACATAATTATCTTATTTGTATTAGGTCGTCAAGAAATTAATGTCGCTTTTTCTTATATGAAAAAACCCGAACAACTTATAAATCAAAACAAAACATTTATTAAATGAAATAGTTTTCATTCTTATCGATGATGCTTTTCCAATCAGGTTGTTATTGCCATGACTAAAGAAATCACTTGGTTTTGAAGCACAAAACATGTCGATGTCCTCTTTAACACCTTCCACATTTGCATACGTTTTCCCATTAAAATGGTGTTGCAACGAACGAAAAAGATGGCAATCTGGTGGTGCCATATCTAGAGAATATGGTGGGTGTGAGAGAACCTCCCAACCCAACTCCATAATCTTGTATTGCACCAAACGTGCCACATGTGGACGTGCATTGTTATGGAGAAGAAGAACATCTTTCCGATTGGTGAGTGAAGGGCGTTTCTGATGAAGGGATCGACTTAAACGTTACATTTGCTACCTATAGATCTCTGCATTGACAGTTCGTTGTGGATTGTGAAGTTCGAAATGAATTCCTCCTTTCATGTCCCACCAAATGCAAAGCATCACTTTCTGCGGATGGAATCCAGGTTTTGGGGTCGGAAGTGGTTTTTTATCTAGGACTGAGCCATAGTTTTTTTGCGTTTAATATTCATATAGAGAATCCATTTTTCATCACCGGTGACAATTCTGTAAAAAAATGGTTCATGCGCATTACGTGCCAGAAGAGACGAAGCAACGTTCACACGTTGGAAACAATGATCATCGCAGAGTTCGTGAGGCACCCAAACACTTTTATGGAGTTTATCCCTTATTCCTTAGATGTTTACGTATTGTTTAATGAGAGACATGCAATTACAGGGCCATTTCACGAGTATGTTGCCTTGGTTAGACTCAACATGCGTCTTCAGAGCATCAATATCAATTCCAACATGTCGGCCCCTGCCATCACAGTTTTTAAGGCTAAAGTCACCAGAACGAAATTTGCTGAACCATCGTTGAAACTTACGAACGTTCAAAACATTTCCATAAACTTCTTTGATATTCTTTGTGGCTACAAAGGCGTTGTTTCCTTTCTTGTATTCAAACAGCATTACATGCCGAATGCGTGTCTCGTTGTGTGCCATCACTATAACTTTACATATTATATAGGCTACACTAACGTGACGTTTAGTCGGTTCGTTTAACTATTATACGTGATGTACGTTTGTTGGGGGGGGGGGCTAATGAAAGTGTTCCAAAACGCGACATTAATTTCTTGACGACCTAATATAAGTTTCAAATTTATTCAATCTCTTTTCTTTAAGATTTGGATATTCATGAAAAGATGCAAATGCCCTATGGTTAGGAAAAAAAAGCAATTTTTCTGAAACCA
>NW_013668044.1:21723-53357 GCF_000517525.1 Limulus polyphemus | reverse complement strand
AGACTGGTTTAAGTCGTGAAGAAAAATACCCTAGTGGGCAGTAAAAAAATATTGATTCTCCAGCATAACAGTTTATAAATGCAGGATTTAAAATGACACGCTAATTGGAATGCATTTGAGCTTGGAAAATTTATGTAAATAAGTTTATTAATGCATTTTTTCTCAATGCTACATACCTTATTTGATTTCAAAGTATCCAGAAGGCAGATGGAATTCCTACAACCAATTGCCAATTAAGTCCACAATATTTGCTGTGGTTGTTTGTTTTTGAATTTCGTGCAAAGCTACACGAGGGCTATGTGCGCTAGCCGTCCCTACTTTAGCAGTGTAAGACTAGAGGGAAGGCAACTAGTCACCATCCACCGCCAACTCTTGGGCCACGAATAGTGGGATTGACCGTCACATTATAACGCCCCCACGGCTGAAAGGGCGAGCATGTTTGGTGGGACGGGGATTCGAACCCGCGACCCTCAGATTGCGAGTCGAGTGCCCTAAATACCTGGCCATGCCGAGGTTTCATCTTGAATAAGCATATATTCTGTAAATATGTTTGTTTGTTTGTAATTAAGCACAAAGCTACACAATGGGCTATCTGTGCTCTGCCAACCATGGGTATCGAAACCCGGTTTCTAGCGTTGTAAGTCCGCAGACATACCGATGTGCCACTGGGGGGGCTTCAGTAATGCAGTTTCCTATTTAAACTAAAACACATGTTGAGATCTTTTGTTTTCACGGTTATAT
Source organism: Limulus polyphemus (assembly GCF_000517525.1). Classification (NCBI taxonomy): domain Eukaryota; kingdom Metazoa; phylum Arthropoda; class Merostomata; order Xiphosura; family Limulidae; genus Limulus; species Limulus polyphemus. Next base: position 52,616 of record NW_013668044.1, on the reverse strand, counting down.
ATATCACTATTGAAGAAAATAATCCACGAAATATTATATTATAAGATATAATTCAAAATACTTTTTAAATGGACAGTTTTTAGAAAGTTATGGTTTCGAGAAAAAACAAATTAAAATGAATGTTTAAAGCTACTGAATGAATATCATTATGCAGGAAAAATAAACTATAACTCCACTTATAACATCCTTTATTTTTTTATCTTGTAATTAGCCATGATATGTAACGTGTGGTGTTTTCTTACTTGACATTGAATTAAAGAAAAGTAAACAGGTGGATGGATGGACATGCTCATGTTAGACCGTTTTTAATGGTGAATTTTTTGATGTTGTGATATGTTCAAATTGCTATTGTTTATAGTTTGCTACAATAACAACAATTACTGCCCCTGATACGTGCAGACTACGTTTATGTCAGCCACGTGCAAGTGTGACCAGCTAGCTACATTAACACAGTGGTTAATGATGCGTGAACGAGATTAAGTACGTGATGTTAATCTGCATAGCTTCTAGTAATTTCAATGTTGTAAAACGCATGCATAAATTAGTAATTTGCAAACTAATGAATTAGAATTAATTCAAAAGTAAACAGCATTGTAAAGCACTTTTCATGTTTGTCTGCTATCCAAATCATAGTTTGAAAACAGTTTCATGTTGGAACTTCAAATAACACTCCCCACATTTTAAAAGGATTACATGTCAAATGAATTCTTCCTTTCTTTAATTCTACTGAAGATGCTCAGACTCACTGTGGTCTGTCCAGAGAAATCTGAACCTAGTTCTGAAAGAAGTGTTTGTATTATACAGGGCATCCAAATGATGAAATTTTAACACATACAAACATTCGTCAACATTATTTCTATCAGTGCTGACACGTATTTTAATACCAAACTCTTTTATATCCATTAATTTAACACAACACACTATATTATCAAACTAGAAGATATAAAAATAACTTTATATGTTTTCTGAAAGTACAAATTTTTGGTGTAAAACTCTTATTGGGCTAGTTTTATACACGTCTTTCCTGTGGCTATGTGAAAACAAACATGCTAATCTTGAAATCAATCGTTACTGAATTTAGTTAATAAAACTAAAAGAACAAAACATTGGTTATGATATAAGTAAACCATCATTGCAAAATAAATCACCTTTACATAGAAAAACACTTCTTCTACGATGATGTAAAACAGTTTCACAAAATTTAAAACATTGATTCCTTTATATAAAATTAATTAAACTAAGAAGACAAGAAGTAAACAAGAAAATTTGTACATCGTAAAAAAAAAACAGTATTACCATCATTTTGTGTAGTTGTATAAACGAGAATTTTCTTGGCTAAGTTACTAAAACACTATGATAGTTGCATGCTTTAATATCATTAGTGAGCTTGTCGCGAACTGGATTAAACATCATTAAGTACGATAGTACTTAATAGTAGGGATCGTGATGAAACAAAATGGCGACCATAAAAATCGCCCATTTAAAACAGCTTTTAAAATGTCTAAATATCAACATTGACTATTTCACAGTATTGGCTGAGCAAAACTAAAGCATTTTGTGCTTGTTTAGTCTTCTAAATCGTTATATATATGTGTTTATGGAGTGAGCCGAAATTCACTATTTCAACGAAATTTCATCTAAGTAAATAGTCGTTGTTGTTGTTGTTTGGAGTTAAGCACAAAGCTACTCAATGGGCTATCTGTGATCTGCCCACCACACGTATCAAAACCGGGTTTCTAGCGTTGTAAGTCCGCAGACATACCGCTGTGCCACTGGAGTTCTCTAAGTAAGTAAGTAATATTTTCAGACAAGTGTACAGAAAAAATGACGAACCTTATCGCTCTAATTCTTTCACAGAACTCTCCCGTCTGGGGTCCCAATGATTCCTTTCTTGTACCGAAAAGGATACTAGTATACATACATATATATATATATATATATAACGGACGATGCGCTACTAGCTAATAAAAAGGAAACAAACAAGCACAATAAAAAATTCTTAAATCTTATAAAGTCAAGAAGAGATCGATATATACGTAACCTAGCTAGCTATAGTAATATAGAAAGTTTTAAAACAGTATTTTTTTAAAAAAGTATTGAAACAACAAAGTCAAAACTACGAAAACTGAGTTACTTAGAATTTAACAATTTGTATCCCTACATTGGCTCAGACTAACATAATTACAGTGATTTGCCAAAGTAGGGATAATTTTTATTTAATTTTAAGTAACTAAGTTTTGTACTTTGACTTTCTTGTTTCCATATTTTTTGTGGCATTACAAACTTTCTATATTACTATAGCTAACTAGGTTACGTATATATGGATCTTTTTTTTGTCATAACAAAATTTTAAAATTTTATTATTGTACTTGCAATACTTAGGAATGATGTGTGTTATAATATCCACAAAAAAGACTGTATTTCCAAGACTGCCATGTCCTAAAACCAAGATTACCAATGCATAATTTATCTTCTTTTTTTCTAAAAGATGTAATATATGAACTAAACCTAGCCTACAGGTGGTGTACAGAAACCCTCATCCGAAATCTTACGTTTTCCACGTACTATATCCGAAAGTAGCATCGTTTATTTGTATTTTCTTTTCATCCTGAAGCCTGCCTTATGCTTCATCTAACGCGCACTGTGACTTCCTCCGATTCGTGCGCGTTGTTCCTTTTGTCGCAGTAAACTTGATGTACTTGATTTCCTATATTACGAAACATGCATATTTATTTAAAACACGACAGACGTTGGAAGTGTTAAAGAAATACAACTCAAAAGCAACTATTGGTGTAACGTAACTATGAATGACAAACGTGCATGTTTCAACTTGCTGAATGGAGTTGAAATGGTTATTGTTAACAATATGACGATCAACTTCGTTTTGCCTTACGTAATTTCAAGGTTCACAGTATGTACTGAGACGCTAAGTACAAGTTAATAAACTCACACAAACTCTAAACGGAGGCTTCAACAGGAACAGTATGACTTTACAACGTGTTTTTTTAGTTTTCCAGGGTCAGTTTTACATATGAGGGAAGGTGAAATTTGCTCTCTTCTTTCTCTTTCTGTTTTCAATTTGTTTATTTTCATTAGAAATGTAAGCACGTTTTTTATTATTTTTTAACTGAGTAAACTTTTTTGCATTAAGTTTAAGTTTTCGTATTAATAAATACAAATTGGATTTATTAATATATGAAATTGAATAACCTAAACTAATAGAGGTATATATATATATATAGCTTATTTGCTTGCTAGTTTTTTAAGCACGAGTAATGTTTGAAGACAATGTAATCCTGTGTACATAAAATTATATGGTAGAAGTCAATAAAAGAAACTATAAAAAAATTGCAAATTAAGCCAAGCTATTTTTCAGAAGTTTATAAAGTCAATATCTATAACCCAAAAAACGAAATACTGTGCAATATTTTGAAATAATTTAATTTTGTCTATGTAATGTACCCTCATATCGTGTTTAAAGTGGTTCTGTTAAGCAGTTAATACTTTTCACATCCTCTGTGGGAGTGTTTTGATTTTTACTGATAAGTACAGTGGAGGAAAGAGTTTTTCTTTAAAGATAACAACACTTAAAAATATTTAGTTTTATCCACTTTGCCCAGTAAAAAATGTGTTTACTATAGATGCTTGGTTAAAGAACTTTTAAAATACTTTAAAGTGAATGTGGAATAGATAGATATTCACCAATAAAATATCGCAAAAAATAGTTGAATAATATACATTACACTCATACACATAGATCTATTTAATTTTAAAATGCATGTTTAGAAGGCAAAACATACAGTAAACAATGGAGTACTTACTATATGGACATATTACCTTATATAGACTAATCTGAACTAGAGAATACGACTTACTGTAATATCTTAGGTTATACAGAAGTCATTAATATACTCCTATAATATAGTAAGCATACAGTAAACAATGGAGTACTTACTACATGGGCATATTACCTTATATCAGCCGATGAAATAAATCCATAATTTGATGAAAACAAATTTTATGTAAAAATAATCAATACTTCATAATTAAAATCAAACCTTAAAACAAACAGTAATCACATCTAACCAAAACACTAATTGTCAAAAATAGCCAAGTTAGAGTAAAAGAATCATCTAGTTTCTAGTTTATCTCTGGTAGAAAGGAAAAATATTTTTTGTTTTAAGCATTTGCACTTACGCGCCATCTAGAGAAAGTTTTGTTAACGATTGAAAGTTCAAATAGAATCTTTTGGTTGTTTATATCAGATTGGCTTTCTCAGTAACTGGTGGAGCATGTACAAAAAAGTAGCTAAGAGACATTCTTTTAACAGTAACCGCTGTTCTATTATTGAAGATCTGGTGGAGCATGTACAAAAAAAGTAGCTAAGAGACATTCATTTAACAGTAACCGCTGTGCTATTATTGAAGATATAAAGCTCAGATAGATAACATAAAAGAAACCATTTTAAAAGATGAATAAAAATCATTATTATAGTCTACTAATTTTTTAATATATTTTTTCCATAAAACAAGGCAGCTTAATATGAACAAAATATCACAATGTGCAACGTTTCTTGTCTTCCCCTATTTTCCATTTTTTGTCAAAGGAATTATATTTGACAAATAATGACATCAAAAGCACACGGTAAGTAAGGGTAGTAATAATAAAATTTTAATATAATTCACACTGGTATTTACAATTCTACCCAGAATATTTGAATCTGTAAGTATTAGAGTTCCTGCAAGAGGGCACTAAACTGCTGGAGCGTTCGCACTGATACTGACGTCAGTTTGACGTTGTATATATCCCTAAGTAATGATCCGTTCATTTTCAGAACCTGTAAAGGTGGCTTCAGCTCGAGAGAAAGTAATTTACCCATGTTTCAACCTATTCAAATATTCTTCAACGGAACGTCCGCAATTTAGTGTAGGAAATCGATTTTTTTTTTTGAAGAGCCATCTCCTTGTGTCACACGTAGCTCGTAACTTTATTTACGTCATTCTTTTAGTAAAACCTGCTGTTCTGTTACCAGTTGAATAAGGCTTCAGCGCGTTGAGTTTTCAAACAAACCTGTGACTTAGCGACGTCATTGTTGTGGGTGGTAGAAATTTTCTAATGATGTAAATGATATACGAACAGCAGTGTATTTCAAAAGCTTTAGCTTTGGATTTTGTTAAATCACAATTTCGTTAACATTGTAACTCTCGTTTGTTGGATATCTTATTAATAAGCTTATAATAAATCTCGCTCTGATAATTGGCGCGAATGGAAAAGAAATGTTCTTTGCATACCACGGTAATACGACAGATCTTTTGCAGGATCAATATTCTGCTTAAAAATTATTAAACACAACTTTAATTGTCAAAAAAAAAGTCGTTTTCCTGACATTTAAAGTGGCACATTGGATGGTAGCTCTGATCCCTTCTTTGTTCCAGAAGAAAAGGCTTATATTAAAGGTTAAATTTTTATTCTGTTGTTGTTCCAACGTAGAATATTTGGTACAGGTAAGTACAAGTACCTGTGGTTCTGTCGAGGTAAGTACAAGTACCTGTGGTTCCGTCGAAGAGTAAGTCTAAACATACGCAAAAATTATTGTAAAGTTTCATTATTATTCTCCTTAACTTAGATAGTACTGATTTTACCATATTATTTCGTATTGTACAACTTTATGCCTTTTCTTTGCTGTGTAACAATTAAAACCAATTTAGTTGACAATAACAGATCAAAGTTATGACTTAAAACTCTCTCTGTGGCTGACAAAGCACGATTTCAGCAGTGCAATTTACATAGGCTTAATTCTTACCTTAAATCGTTACATATAACGATAGGAACTGTAGTCTCTGTATTTAGTAGATAGTGGAGTAGGAACAGGCGGGACATATCCTCCAACATTTTTAGAATAATTAAAAAATGGCTTGTGTTTCAAAGAAAGGGGTAAGAAAAAATGGTTCACTACGTGATATCTCTAGACTTATATAAAACTATAATATATGTATATGATGCAGGGAAAGCCTCGCCGCTCACTGACCGTTTGTCTGCACAGATACGTTTTGAGGTAGCAGATGCGTGTGCTACAGGGCACTCTTGACCCTCCTCCCAATCCACGAATAAATAAAATGTTTAATTATAAACATTTTTTCATTCACGTTTCTTTTATGCAGAAACTGAAAATTTAAATTCACTTAACTCTCATTAACTTGAAATTTTAGCGTTTACATATAATTAGTGTTAACAAATTCGCTTCCAAACGTAAGTCATTGTGATAGCAATCGCTTCCCCCCCCCCTATAATATTCTGATGTTGCGTTCTTCTTCTGAAAATCTGAAAGCACAACAATATTAAGATGTAATCTTAACTGAAGGACTACATTAAGATATACTCCCTACTGAATGACGATATTAAGACGTAGTCCTAGCTACGGAACGATATTAAGATGTAATCTTAAATGGAGGACAACATTAAGATATACTGCTATCTGTATGACGATATTAAGGCGTAATCTTAGGTAGGGGACAACAATAAGACTTAACTTGATCTGGAGGACTACATTAAGATATACTCCTATATGTGTGCCGATGTTAAGACGTAATCATAGCTAGGGGACGACGTTAAGATGTAATATTGTCTGAAGGACTACAATAAGATAGTCTTAGCTACAGGACGACATTAAAACTTAATATTTTTATTATTTCTATCTGTTCTATCACCAAAGCTGCTATTCAAATTTAAGTGGACTTAAAAATGTACTTTGTTACTACGTTTGAGACAAAAAAAAAATGGATACGTATTTCCATTTGAAAATTAAATATGACATTTGTTTTGTTAATTTCTTTTATTATTTTTTACTATAATATATATATATATATATATTGCTTTTTCTAAGTTCTAGCTAATAAACAGTGTAAATCTTAACTAGAGGGCCACATTAAGATATACTTCTAGCTGGGTGACGATATTAAGATGTCATCTCAGGTACGGGGCAACATTAAGATGTATTCCGTTGTCTTTGAGTAGTTTGAAGTATTTTAGAATATTTATTTAGTATTTAAATAGTTGTTCTTTGGCTAAATATTAGTGTTAATGACAGTCTCGAAGAATAAATACAAGTACCAAACAATTTGTAAGTAAAATGAACAATGTATTTAACTTACCCTGTTTTGCAGACTGAATGCTTTTCTATATAACTGTTGCTTTCCCTCTGGTCTATCAGTTCAAAATTAGAAATGGCTACCGTGGTTAGCCTTGTGGTTTTGTATTTTATTAGTAAATTCTCTAAATTTCATTTTATTTTATTTTTACTTAATGTTTATTAGAAGTTGTAACATCTAACAGATGACTTTCCATCTAGTCTTATGATAGAACTGTATTATAACTCTCGATATTTGGTTAAAAACGGTTATGCCATCAATAATTATCACCTGACACCTAAAATGAATCGACCAAATTAAGATTTTGTTTTTCCCAAAAATATGAAGTTCAAATTTTTGATGCCATAGTTTAAGATTTAAATCAAGTATTATAGTTCCCCAAACATTTCAAAAGTTTATAGTTTTGTTTGTTTGCTTCTTTTAGAACAAAGCCACATTGGGCTAACTGCTGTGTACAATACAGAGAATTGAACCCTGGATTTTAGCGTTGTAAGTCCGTAGACTTAATGCTGTTCCACCAGGGGACGAAGTCTATAGCAGCTATAACATTCAGAAAATAAAATTCACTGTTGTTTAAAAATTTCAAGTTTTTAATACGTGGAAGTTCTAAAGTAAAGATCCTATAGCACCTTAGTATTTCAGATTGATAAATACTAAATGTTTGTTTGGAGTTATAGATCTTTTAAATTTTGAAATCTTAATGTTTTTCTATTTATAAGATATATATATATGTGTGTGTGTGTGTATGTGTTTGTATTACTATGAAAAACCATTTCAGCATGGGATGTAGGCTTACCAAAGCCGTTTCTTCCAAAAAGAAGAATAAAGGAAACGGTCTTCTTCAGCGGCATAGTTGTACAGTGTCCTGTGAAGTGACAGATCCTCCAGAGCGGCCGACCCTCACCAGAAACCAAAGAGCTATTTTGACCAATACTTCGAAACTTCTAGTGGAGAACATTTCCCGTGTAGGAGTCATCACGTTCATGAAGTAAGATTTCGGCTTTTATTCCCTTTTAATACAGGCGTTTCTTTAATTCGCGGAGCACAAACAGTTGTGTTTTACAACACCAAGTTAAACATCTATGTTCTACTACACCAAGAAGTTAAACACGCGTTCTACAACACCTGGTTAATAATATCTGTTCTACAACACTAAGTTAAACCTTTCTGTTTTACGGCTAAACACCTATGTTTCACAACGCCAAATGTAGGAACACGAAGAAGTTTGCGACCTCTGACAATCAAAGCGGGATATGTGCATAAAAATATGACTTTCTCGACACACATGTGCAAACCTGCTGTCTTCGCAAACAGACATAATTATCTAATAGAATTTTAAAGAAACAATCATTAAACAGAAACGCTCATTAATTTATACGTCTTCAGTAGCCTTATGTGAGAAAATAAATTTTGCATATTGCTGTAAACAGTTTTGCCCGTTGATGAGGAGAGGAACTATATAATATAACGTCATTATATTTTTACCTCCACCACTGTTTTCACTCCTGTGGTTTGTGTAAGTGTGTGTTTGTCAGCAGCCTTTCTCGAAAACGACTAAATGGATTTGGAAGAAAGATAGTATACATTTGGACTATGACCCAACTTAGAAATGATTCGTTTTTGGATGGTCAAGGTCACAGCAAGATCCCGAATATCCAAAAAATCCGAATCTGTTAACATTGGAACCGATTTTTCATTATTTTTACTCTATAACTCAGTCAAAAGTGATCGGATTTTGATGAAACTTGGTGGACATATGTAGAATATTATTCCGCATTGCTCTGAAAAATGGTCCGTATTCGTTGATAACGACAGACATACGGACACATTTTCGTTTTTTTTTAGGGTCGAATATGATCAACGCCGCGTGGCGGAGGTATGCGCCCTACTGAGTGCCCCTCTAGTTCTGTTTGTGTTAGATCAAACACCACGACAGTTTAAGCAACAGAAAGTTAGCTTGCTATCTAAAAATGTTAACAACACAAACCTTCAGAGATCCGTAAACACGAAAGGTTTGTTTGTTTGTTATGAATTCCGCGCAAAGCTACACGAGAGCTATCTGCGCTAGCCGTCTCTAATTTAGCAGTTTAAGACTAGAGGGAAGGCAGCTAGTCATCACCACTCACCGCCAACTCTTGGGCTACTCTTTTACCAACGAATAATGGGATTGACCGTCACATTATAACGCCCCCACACGGCTGAAAGGGCATGCATGTTTGGTGTGATGGAGAATCGAACCCGCGACCCGCAGATTGCGAGTCGAGCGCCCTAACCACCTAGCCATGCCGGGCCTAACACGAAAGGAAAAATTATTTTTTCCGTACACAAAAGTGTGTAAACTTCAAAAAGCAGACAGTAACACTAAAGCTTGTACACAACGCTGAACAGATATACGACATTCTGCAGAAAATAAACCCAAAATACACTGAATCATACGGTCTCTTTCACCAACATAACAGAACAGTTCAATTGAATGCCTTTTCATAACAGCACAGATTAGTTCGAAATTACTTGTCCCAGCAGGTTGAGTTATTACTATGTTACAATGAATAATATTATTCTATTTATGGCTGGGTAGCGTGCCAATTTGCTGATTAGATGCTGTGTCCAAAGGCTGATTTAGTGCAATAATGGTCTCGCTCAGTCAACAGTATGTCTGCTTTCGAAGTAGAATTGTTTTCCCAGAAGCTCAGCTGACACTCAGAGACCAATACATCAGAATGTTGGAGCTTCGAAGCACTTCTTCTGAGTTCACTTATAGTAAGTTATAGCCACTTGTTTAAGATCCACTGTCAGATTGTAGTTTCACTCTCTTTTTATTACCACTGTATCTTAGATAAATACCATGACACGCGATATGCCAGAAGACGAAAAAGATATACGCCTCGACGCCGATAAAGCCAGACAAATACTGGCCATAACTTTAGGAAACTATAAGACCATAACGTTACAATGTAACTTGAACCATTGAATAATTTGATTAATTAAATGAATGATAAGAATATAGCGAAAACCTTTATTTTCCGTTATATATATATATAAAACAATGTCGAATATAATCAAAGTCATCTAAATGAATAAATAGTGAAGTCACAACTTCAATATTCAGTGTACAAAGTTACTATAATCCGATAGTTTGTAAATTACAGTTTTACTTTACGGCTAAACCAAACGTATAAATCATTTTATATGCTGTCAGAGAAAAAGTCTTTTTTGTTGTAGTTGTTTTTTACTAGTAAACTTATCAGAAAATTTTCATGACGGTAACCACAGATATGCGTTACATTTTAATCCTCGTCTATGTCCGACACGTTTTATGGTTTTTAAATAACAAATAAGCTTTTGAATCTTTAGTTAATCTACCTTTCCTCTTGCATTTAGAGGGATGTTTTATTGGCTAACGAAGATTATGTTTTTGTGAATGTTTATAACTTGGATATAAATCTGGTTTTAAAAAAAGGTTTAAATTCTCTTTTACGTTTTCAGATAAATGGCATTCTTGTGTTATCTTCCTATAATTATATTTACTTTGTGCCACCTATTAGAACTATGAATAAGGGTATTGGTAATGAACGACATTATCAATGGCATAACTACAAAAAAGTAATTGAGTCCTCTACATCTGTTTCCCTATATTTGTAGTAACTTAACAGAATAGTGCCACCGACCTTCAGTTCAAACAAATTAAATGGTATATCTATTCCCTTGTCGGCAATTATTAAGTCTGTCAAGCCCTTTGGTTCGCCTCCCTCGCAATTGAGGGGGGCATAAATGACCAGACCAAGAACCCTTCAGGCTCAGTTATAGCTTAGTTGTTTGTTATTATGCACAAAATTACCCAACTGGCTATCTGTTCTGTGCTCCCACGGGGGTAGAATCCAATTTTTAGTATTATAAGTCCTCTGGCTTACAGCTGAGCCACTTGGATGCTTAGATATAGCTACCTATAATTTAGAATTATTGACTAGAGGAAAAACAACCAGTTAGCATCATTCGCCACCAATTCTACTACTCTTAACCGATCAGCCGGATTGATTGCCACAGCTTTAAGATCCTACACAGCTGAAACTGTCAAGCGTGTTGCAGCTTAAACCTTGGACTTACTGATTCATAAACCGACACGCTAATCACTAGGCCTGGTTCGAACAGTCCTAAAAACTGTGCATTTACTCTATACAGCCCTCAAACTTCCTGTCTGAAGATTATTAAACATATATGTATAATAATTTGATAAAATCAAAGCAGAAACATCATTAACTGTTTTAATTTTTTATCCTTCAATAAAATTGAAGTAATATTCATTAGTGCGAGCAATAATCGTAATTTCGTTCACCCTGTATACTTATATTGTCAAGAACAAACTGCAAAACGGAAAAAAAGCAACAAAAATTCAAATAGCGTACTTTAAAACAATGATTCTCAACTGGTGGGCTGTAAACATATAGTTATGGGCTGCCGCGGGACGGGACAACTGTGATTGCTCTAAACTAACGGGCCCAGCACGGCCAGGTGGTTAGGGCGCACGATTTGCAATCTGAGGGTCACGGGTTCGAATCCCCGTCCCATCAAACATGCTCGCCCTTTCAGCCGTGATAATTTTAATAATGTGACGGTCAGTCCCCTTATTCGTTGGTAAAAGAGTAGCCCAAGAATTGGCGGTGGGTGGTGATGACTAGCTGCTTTCCCTCTAGTCTTTTACTGCTAAATTAGGGACGGTTAACACAGATATCTCTCGTATAGCTTTGCGCGAAATTTAAAACAAACAAACTAACTAACTAAACTAACGAGTTATCAACTGCATATTTGAGTTATTTAATATTGTGCCACATAAATAAGTGAGCCTTGAGGTGCGAAAGTTGAAAAACCCTGCCGTAAATTACCCTAAAATATAGCCTTTTTCCTTGAAAAGTATTATCCGAATTAACATATTCGTACCTGATTAAAATGTAAAAATCTCTCAGGCATGACCTAATGGTTAACGTGACCAGGCTATGAATCTGGATCATGGTTCGCGTCTCGTTGCTGCAAAAACATAATTCGTAACTTAAATATATTTCTACGGTCAAATTCCACTATTTGAAAAAATAGGATTAGCCCAAAGTTGGCGATGGGTGCTGTTGACATGCCATCTTCCCTTTATCAGTTCAAAACTATGATTAGGTAGCCCTTGTTTGCGTTACGTGAAATCATGAAACCAACAAATCTAAATTGAATTTTCCCCTAGTTTACGCCATTTTATATGTATATCTGCATATCTATAACTTTAATCTCTCTAATTATTTTTCTTCTGTGGTAGTTTGTTTGAAACCCATCCAGATGTCCAGGAAGTCTTTATGCCTTTCAAGGGACTATCTGGAAACGATCTTCGCTACAGTAGAGAGCTGAGAGCACATGCTTTCCGGGTGATGGGGGTTGTCCAGAAAGTAATAACACGTTTGAATGAAGAAGAAAAGCTGGATCAGCTTTTGACAGATCTAGGCAAGAAACACGCACGTTACGGCGCTAAGCCACAATATATTGATGTAAGTACATTATTTTCTTAAGGAATATTTATTTAAATATACAAGCTTATTGAACAATGGAAGAGATTTGAAAGACTCGATGTATCCCTATTTAAAAAAAAGCGAACAGTTCCTACGTTTGTATTATAGAAGGGGCAATGAAACTCCCCTTTACATATCATTTTCAGCATTTCTGAAATGTGACAATGGATTGTTCCCTTTTATTTGTTAGCTATTTTTGAAATGTGACAACAGATATTTCCCTTTTATTTTATTTGTTGGCTATTTCTGAAATGTGACAATGGATTGTTCCCCTTTATTTTATTTTTTGGATATTTCTGACTTGTAACAACAGATTTTTCCCCTTTATTTTATTTTTTGGCTATTTTTGACTTGTGACAATGGACTTTTCCGTTTACGTATAACCTTTTAGCATTTTTGAGATGTGATAATGGATTTTCTCGCTTACTTGTTATTTTTAACATTTCTGGGATGAGAGAATGACTTTCCCGGTGACATATTTCTTTTCTTACAGTTTCTGAGAAGTAAAATGGAACTTTCTTACTTACTTACTATTTATTTATAACTTCCTTAAAAGGGTGACTCATTTCCAACTATAATCATTTATTGGTGATTTTACTATAATTAATCAAGGTGACGAGGCCTTTACTATAATTATTTATTGATGTCTGTGTTCCTACTATAAATATTTCTTGATGACTGTGTTCCAAATGTAATTATTTCTTTCAGATTTTCTAACAAGAGTAACGAACTTTCGGTTTACTGACTACCAGAACAGCATTTATGCGGAAAGACAATATTTTTCTCGTTTCCGGATAGTTATAATCTTTTTTTCGAGAATGGCGATGAAATTTCCTGTTCATGTATTATCCTTTTATCCTTTTCTGATTGGAGGTGAAATTCTTGTTATAGATATTTCTTTGTACTCTTTCTTTTCAAACAAAATAACTTTCCATTCACTGATGGGCCTTGTGGTTAGCGTTTTCATACTGTGAATCCGAGGGTTCATGGTTTGCAGGCTGTTGCTGCATTTCTTTGTACTCTTTCTTTTCAAACAAAATAACTTTCCATTTACTGATGGGCCTTGTGGTTAGCGTTTTCATACTGTGAATCCGAGGGTTCATGGTTTGCAGGCCGTTGCTGCAAAAACGCGCTTTGTACTTTGAGGCAGTAAGTGTAAGTATGAGTCATAACAAAATCTCGTTATTCGGTTAGGCGAGAGAAACACCAGAGTTAACGGTGAGTGTTATGCGCATGCGCAACTAGCCCTTGTGCAGATTTGCGCGAAATTCTAAAACTAGCAAACAAAAACATTTACTGGGGGTTTAGGTCAACGCAGAACCTGACCCTCCCTGGTCCAAACATGGACCGAATCCCGATGAAGATGAAAGAAACTAGTTATTATTTTAATATTCCTGAAAAAATTATTTTTTTCCTGGTTATTAGCTATCATTTAGATATTTATATGAAGTTACAATGGATTTTTCCACTTATTATTATTCTAATAATGTCCTTATTCATTAATAACCCAACATTGATAATTTTAATTGCCTAGGTTAACGCCCTCTGGTCCAATTCTCTCCATTTCCAATCTATTTTTGAGCACTGTAAGCATTCGTACTTTAGGGGATTTATTACACTATACCTATAACAGTTCTAATATTCTTGTTTCGAAAATGCTTTGGAACAGTAGATTTAGAAGAACAAATTTTCTATATTTCTTCACTTCAGAAATCTCTTTATTACCCATTTAACATGATAAAGTAGAAAGATTCATTTGTTAATTCGACTTTTTCTTAAGATTTCGGTCTCTTGGGGAAAGAGAAGCTGAAGAGTTATTGTTTAAGACAGTTAATAATTAAGGCCTTCTAGACCGATAGTTGTACTCACACGGATACCTCGGCAACTTTCACACTAAAAAATTTCCGGTATAATATTTCGTCGGTGCATTTATATGCCATGAATCTGAATCGGCAAACTTTTTTTTCTATATGATGTTTTTGCGTAGAAATTGGATCCGAAAGGCGTGAAAATTCATAATTAAACATACTTAGGAAAATCTCACCCTCTTTATAAGTAATCTAGCGTGGCTTGGCGTAAAAGCAGATGTTTTTGTTTTTTTTGTTGTGTGCTAGATATTTTGATAAAACTTTGTCCACTATGTCAAATAAAAATGCACCAGAGAAATATAATTCCGGGCATTATGTGACAGTTGCTGAAGTATTCGCGTAAGTGAAAACAGTTATATTTATTTCGTTAGTTTATGTTTAAACTGTTTTCCCCAAAGATTTGTGATGTTAGGCCTAGACGAAACCAGTAGTCCATCAACGCTTCTCTGATTTTAATAACGTCATGTATAACGTCATTTTGAACTCTACAGGGTGTCCGAAAAGTCTGGAACCATTTATGATTTGCAGCTTTTCTTAATTTCAGATACATGAATGAATATGGCGTTGTCAAAGCATGAGATGGTCCAATTAGTCCTGTTTTTAATCCAAATTTGTTTCAAAATTACAATCCAAATTATAAGGACAGCATGTGGAACACACTCTGTAATATTCGTTGAAGTGCATATGTTTCCAGACCTTTCGTACACCCTGTAGTTTTGTTATTGTTCTATTTCATTTGTTACAGTTTGTTTTCCAATAATATTAAGATAATTTTAGTTTATTTCTTATGTCATTCTCAGTTATTTTAGGTTCTGTTTTCTTATTTATTTCTATTCCATCTTTAGTTAGTTTTCATTAGTTAGAATATTCCACCACGCTCCTGAGAAAGCAATATATTTGTATATAAATTGTTCCTTAAGTGCCTTATTGAGTCGCACTTGAAACTGCATCATGCCATTTTATTTTCAGTTACTTGAAAGGTATCATTGCCTTGATCCGTAGATATACTAAATGATTCAGAAGTTCATTGACAAGCAAATAATTCGGAAATGGATAAGGAAAAGCAATTGGTTGTGGTATGGAATGGGATGTCGTGTGCTTATCTTTTGATAAGTTCATTGAAGTCATTCAAAATAATGTACTTTGAAACTTTTATTAATATCCTAACATGTCAACTGCAACGGTGTGCACAATACAAATGAGATATTTTAAACTAAAATCATTCAACAAAAACAGTTATTGGCATACATGCAGATGAGGCAAATACAAGTATTCCGAAATGATGGCGAACAGTCAATAGTTGTGTTCAAAGTGCTGCCCAAAGATGATATTTACCAATATAGCGGTTTTATTGTCAATACTGATTGCTATTATTGGTCTGCTGCACGGGTTTATGAGTAAATAAGCTTGTAGTAAATGTGCACCACAGGCTTCAATGAAGTCTTTATTGTGTAATTACAAAACGTTGTTTGTAATTATTTATCATAATTTTAAAAAGCCTGTAGTAGACAGCTGTTGATACGTTTCCTGTCATCTGATGTGAAGGGTGACGTTCATATGGGAACCATTAGACATACAATCTGACAGCAACTGGGGTATCCTGGTGACACTGTCCATCAAGTAGAACCATGTTAAACTGTTGTTCAATTGAATACTGTACTATTATTTAGATGATCTGCAAGCAATTGTAGCACAACGCTTGTCTGCTGTTTTATCAAAGAAGCTTTACTTTTAATAATTTTTAATTTTTGGATCCTTCAAAGGTGCAATAAACTACTGATATAAAATTCTGACCTTGCACCTTTAACCTCAGTTTGTGTAATAATCTTTTTATGTGGTCGGATATCGATCTTTTATGGCACAACTCCATACGGATGAAAGGGATGAAATTATGCCTGTAACTGTTGTTCTAATAAGATTGGATATTGTTACCCAACTAATACTTCCAACTGATTCCTCGAGTTTAATATAAGAAGAAGGTTAAAGAAAATCTCTATATTTGTAAGTTTGTTTGTTTGCTATTTTTTGAGACAATACAGCACAATATTACATATTTTATGTTTCACAATGTTTTTTTTTATGGTTCTGAAGCTGATAGGCCCCCAGTTTGTGCATGCCATCAAACCATCGCTGGAAGACCATTGGACGACAGAAATGGAAGAAGCCTGGTGTCAGCTATTTCGTTATATAGCGTGGGTCATGAAAGCTGCCATGGTTGAGCATCAGTCAGAATGTGAAGTGTCTTCGGTTCAGAGTTTTCACTCAAAAATTGACTGATAATTTATAATTATCAGATTGGATAAGTGATTCTAATAAAACATTTCAAAACGCCCCACTAACTGTTACAAAATGTTCGCCGACATATCACTTTAATCGGGGAACATCGTAGAACACTATTATTTACTCAGAAACTGATTTCGTTAGTTATTTATAATTTACTAAATGAGCCTGATTTACAGAGATAAATAATGCGAACTTGATTCCGTTTAAGTGGTGTTCATGATATGGATTTTCGCGTAATAGTTTATTTTTTCTACGAACTTACCCACACCAGTTGCGTGTGTAAAATTTCAACTTTCAAAGTTTTCGCCATCACTAAATGTGTAGTTTTTAACGCGTTTTGTCAAAATGTAATTCAACAGGTTTCTATATTTTTGGTAGTTCGCTATCTAAAAGAAATTTTCGAAATACTGATTGGTTGTTAAAACTTCAGTCCATTCTTACAACTTATGTGTGTGTGTGTGTGATAGATGGACATTTCAAAGTTTCTACTGCAGGATAAGTTTACTTCATACTGTAGGTACTTTCTGATTACATACACAAATCAAATGTTGTTTTTTTTCGTCAGATGTGTAACTTCAGGAAAATGTTAAAAAATTATAATATGTTTTTATTAAAGAAAAATATCATTAAACACAAGCGAATCGAATCCAATCGAAAGTGTATTTTTATTGTTAGTCTTCTAGTAATACTTGATTTAATCTTAGGGATAATTCTCTTGAAATTTCAGGATAATTGAACAGAAAGTGTAAAGTAAATATTACTGCACTTTGATTTCTGAAAGATATTTCAGAACCAGTTTTGATTATCGAGAAAGGCGCAGTATGGTTTGAATTTGACGATATCCTTTCAAATGAAGTTTCAGCGATATTTAATAGTCAGTTCATTAATTTAGCAAATATTCAACAAAATTTAAATATAACACAGGCCTGCGAATTCAAACTTATAACTAAAACCACGATAGTGGTTCATAATAAGTTTTGCCCAGGAATTTCACATAATTTCAAATAGAATATACGGGCAAACACCATCTTAAAAAACATACTTGTTCTTGAAACAGCACTCAATACCTTCTATCTAAATGGCTAAGGTTGCTAAAATATTGATAATAGCAAAAAATTAGATTTTCTGATTGTTAAACAAAATTCAAAATTCATCAATTTGTTCTTCATATTACTAATATTCATATTATTATTGTTCCACACGCATACAAGAAAAATGGCTATGAATATTTTATTCAAACCTGAGCAAATCTACTGAAAAAACTCCTGTGCAAATACTATTTTTATATTGATTCTTGAAAGAGAAGAAGAGGTTTTATCAATTTTTTCATCATTACTGGCAAAGTTTTTCTTGGAAGCCATTCAAACACCGAAGCCTACAGCAAAAACGGCTAGGTTTACTGCGCCAAAATCTATGCACAGCTCTCAAACAAACTCCTGCGAACGTTGTAGGGCTATCTTTAAGTTGATTCTTGAAAGTCGAGCTTTCCACACTTCTTCTTCGTTACCAGCATAGCTCTTCGAAGTCATTTAAGCACGGTTATACTAGTCGTAAATTCTCCGTTTTGGGAAACGCTTCGTTTTATTAGAGTAAACAATGTATATGTTTACAACAGTGTCTCCAGGCTTATCATTATTGATTATAGTTTTACAAGCCGCTACAGTAAAAATGGCTACGAGTATTTTACTGAAACCTGGACAATAGTAATGAATGCAGTATTGAGTATGTCATAGGGTAGTTTTAAAATTAACTTGAGCGCCTTTGTTTTTTCGCCATGGAGAATTTCTCTAAGTCCTTCATTTTCCACCATTGAAAAAATCCGGTGTTTTACTAATATGCATTAATTGGAAAGTAATTTGTGCAACTTAGAGCGCTTTAATTGGAAACTGCCACTTTGAGGATTCATCATTTCTCGAACTCGCTATTTTTTATTGTTCCTGGAATTCGCTGTTGTACTTTGTCTTTACCCTGTTTTCTGCGACAGTAAACGATAATCATATAAGATTTCTTTACTCTTGTGAGTGGTGATTTATTCTACTGATTTTCGTTCTTGGCTTGTTAAACGCGTGTTTACACGAAACCTCAGGCACAAAACCCCCTGGCTCAGTAATTAATGGTTGGGTGAAAAAATAAAAAGCCAATGCAGCAGTAAACTGTTGAAACACATGTAAACATTCAACTGAATGCATACGCATATACATATAGCTTAAAATGTATTCTCCATAAATGGACATAAAAAACTTAAGAGAGAATATATTTGATCAAGTAAAAAGGTTTTTCAAAAATCAGTGGTTCTAATCTCGCATTTACATAATAAACTTATCGTTCTTATTTTAATATAGTTCTCTAGTGGCCAGCAAGTAAGATTCTCTTAAATCCCCCCTCCCCACCAGTGACTTATTATAATCCTGTATGACATTAGATGACTTTATCTCTTCAAAATGTAAACAACAATGTTTAACAATTAGTGGATCCTCTTTTTTTTCTTCTAGCGAACGTCCAAACTCAACAATCAGAACAAGAATGGTTTAAGAAGTTTCTTACTAATACACTGTAAGTGATCAATCGACATTATGAGTAATGAATTAGAAAGTTTTTTATTAAAGCGCCTCATTTTAATTTTCTACACTTAAACCGGCATTTTAATTGAACTTTTCTTTTAAAGAAACCTTCACTATAGCAGAAAAATAATTAAAAACGTTTTCAACTAATTGATGTTCAGTTGAAAACTACACCCAAAGCTGTGAAGTACGAAAATTTCTTAAATATAAAATTTATCTTTCCTTTTTCACTTTTTTTTGCGTTTCGCTCTAAAATAATTTAACTCTCAAAGTCTTTGGCTTTATTGTTGTTAAGCGCAAAGCTACACAATTGGCTATTTATGCTCCGCTCACCACCCGTGTCGAAACCCAGTTTTTAAGAGTTGGAAGCCTGCAGACTTGTCATTGAGCCAAAATTCAGCTGCTAAACGTGTAATGATAATACAAACGAAAGGAATATTGTTGATTGCTAAAACTACTGAAACTTGAGCTAACAACAAAATACTTCAAAGGAAAAATATTGTGGTATTTAAAACCAATTGACTTACTATCATATACACAGGTTAGGGTTCAAATACTGGTTCAGGTCTCTTACAATAGGCATTATTTTAAATATTCACTATATAAATCTTACACGCTCAACTTTCTCAAGGGTCGGGCTGAATAAGCGTTTAGCTTACCCTAACTGTGAAACCCGTGATTCATGGTTTTCTCGACCCCTGCCACATAAAAGCGTTCCGCACTTTGTGGGTCGTGGATGCACTACAAAAGTAACCAAAACGTTGGCGGTGGTTGCCGCTTCTAGCTTCTTCTCGCTAGCCTATCAGTTTAAGATTGGGGATGAATATAATAAGACATCCCTTGTGTAGTTTTTCACGAAATGCTGAAACAAACAAACGACTTTCTCAAACTTTTCTTGGGCAGCATTGCCTAGTGGTTAGCGTAATTAGAGTAGCCAAAGGACTGGCTATGGATGCTGTTGACCAGTTGCCTTCCCTCTAGTCAGTCTAGTGTATCAATTCAATATAACAGATGGTTAAAACAAATAGCCCTCGTGTATCTTTTCGCAAATATCCGAAACAAACAAACACATCTAAAGCTAAACATGTTAATCAAGATTGATCAAAAATAGCAAATTGTTCAATTTTAGCTTCTCGTTTGACGGTTTAATGCCTCAACAATATATTAAAATGTAAATAAACCAACTTTACATCTACTAACTTAAGAATTTTAGAAACTGAAGATCGTATTGGAATGAAAAAAACAACAGATTCTTTAGGAAGGCACACACAATGTAAATGTTACAAAAATTGGAATAAAAAACCGATTATATTAACTGTAGCAATTTCAAATTTCATGGGTAAAAATACCAGTGAGAATCTAGTGCCAAAAAGGCGTCCAATCATTTTTATACTATTGTAGAGAATCTTTAAATTTTGAATCTGTTAATTTTGAGTGAATCAATAGCGATTAGCCTTGAAGGTTCAGGTAATGTTCTATCTAATCGATACTGCTTCTAATACCTTTCATTAAACACAGAAAGCCTGTATATAATTCAAGTAGACAGATATACGGTTTCATCTCTCAAAAATGACATTGTAAACTATTTTAAAAAAGCTATAGGCTAGTTTTGTTAGTGCACACAATAGCTCATTTAAAAACATCGCTGTCTAAATCAGGCGTTTTAATAAATAAACCAAATAATGTTAATCAGTGTTTCGTGTCATACTGCATTACGTATACAAGTTGCCCCCCAGTGGCACAGCGGTATGTCTATGGACTTACAACGCTAGAATCCGGGTTTCGATACCCGTGGTGGGCAGAG
This sequence comes from Limulus polyphemus, assembly GCF_000517525.1. Taxonomy (NCBI): domain Eukaryota; kingdom Metazoa; phylum Arthropoda; class Merostomata; order Xiphosura; family Limulidae; genus Limulus; species Limulus polyphemus. The sequence continues at coordinate 31,409 of NW_013668044.1, read as the reverse complement.
CACAGATAGCCCCATTGTACAGCTTTGTGCTTAATTACAAACAAACAAACGTATACAAGTTACAGAAGGATCCACTTAGTGATCTACATCTACCTCATCATTTCACTTTATTCAGTTAACAGATGTGTCTGTGTGGGTCTACCTCATCATTTCACTTTATTCACTTAACAGAGGTGTCTGTGTGGGTCTACCTCATCATTTCACTTTATTCAGTTAACAGAGGTGTATATGTGGGTCTTCCTCATCATAGTGAGTTTAAACATGAATGTTCAGGGGAGTTTTATTTTTATTATACATTTTTTGCTCTACCTGATAACTATAAACTGCTCATAGCACAAAATTCTAATGATATACAATACTGAAAGTTACAGAAAAAAATATATATATGAAATATAATTTTATTAAGGCAAGGCATAATTGTAAAAACCCATCTAAAAGTTTTCGCAAAAAGAAAATGGCTGACATAAAATAAACAAATAGAAGGATCCAATAAGGTGCACAAACTTCTCCACAATATTTTAACTTTTCATCGTAGAAACGTTATATGCATATTTCATTTTGTTCTAATATTTTGGTCATCTGGTTCTTTTTTTAAAGAAACAGAAACATTTTATATCCTTAACGTTTTCTTTTCGTTAAAATTAAATCATTTGTTATTTTCCAGAACTTTGTATTTGACATCGTTTCGTAATATTGCCTGATAAGCGGCTGACCTTTGACCTTTTTTGTGAAAAGTTTATCTAAATCCATGAAATTTTTAAACTAGATCCACTTGTAAAAAACATAAAACATCACTCTACTCTCCAGTGAGAGGACAATTCCAAAATATTTTATTATTTTAAGAAATCATTTATTCATAAATTGAAAAATATTAATAAAATTGAACCATAGAAAAAGAACTAAAAATAGCTTTTTTAAAGCAATCTCGTTACAGAAAATACAACGAAACAAAGTTAGTTGTAGAAAATACACAACCAAGCGAGTTCATGAAAATGACTGGATAAAAAAAAAGAATATTTACTTACTGACACATTTTTCTCATTTTTACTTCAGTTTCCGGAGCCGATGATGGATCACATGCACTATAAAAAGACTTTTGATTAATGAATGTGTTTTTGTTTTTTGTTGTTTCTTTGTAACTCAGCCCTCGTCTTTCCCTAAGAAGTATTAAATTTATATATCAATTCATAAATTTAGAAATTGTAATTGAGGTCTAAAAAGCGTCTAAAAAAGCGTTTTTTGTTTTTCATTATTAAACAAAGGGATCTTATTTTAGCTCGGGTTTATATCGTATACTGGAAATATTTTCATATTAATTAAAGTCGTTCCATGCATACCGTATGCCCCTTGTGCAAGTTAGCAGTCGCAAATCTTTCTATCTATAATGACGTACAATGAGGATAATAAGCCATTCAACCTACAGAGATGAACTGACAATGACTGAATACGTCAGTAATCTTGATGTACATCTAATTCGCAATAAAAGATGTTCAGCCACCACGCTGAAACAACAGAAGGCTAAAATCGATATGAATACGATAAGAAAGTCGCTTCGAAACCTCGTCACGTTCGGTCAAGCTATATCTAACGACTGTGCATCTTTACAATAGACCTGCATTGTAGTTCCCATTTCAAAAGGCTTCATCGAAAGACTATCATGCCCAAAGCCCAACACTCCTCCCAAAATGCTTTCCATAATCAAGCTAGTGTACGAGGGTGACGGTTTCCCAGCGCCCACTTTAACAAGCCTATTGTTCATAAATCCATAATCGCCACGTCTGGAGTCTTGACCATCATATCTTCATATGAAATAGCATGAATACCCATTTCATTCTCTAGCTGCTTGAGATATGTGATAGCTGATCTGGAAGTATCACTAGAAGCCTTATTTTGGTGAATCTCTACCCTGTTAGCCTCGTTACCAGATGGAGATCCTTCTTGATTATGTTTTGTAATGTTATTTGGAAAACTTGGACAGCTTTTGCTACTCACAATTGTGTTCGTGGATTATCACATGTTATAAGACGCCACATTCTGCTTACACGACTGTGAAACGACTTGTTGAAGGTTTCTTTATGATCTTTATGATCTAAGTGTACATATAAAGTGTGCTTTGATAAACACCTGCCACAGGAAGATCTGACATTAGTTCATGTAATTGGGTTAGCAAACAGTGTGTAGTTTGGATTAAATAAAAAAAATAATAAGAAGCTCTCGTTAGATTATTTTACAGGGTATATTAGATGCGTACTGTAAATCAGAAATAAAAAGATAAGAATAATATACCAAAGTAAACGGTATTGGAATTTCTTTTAATTTTATATAGAAATACAGAAGATCTACCCTTATTCTTACAAGATGTATTTATTCCTCAGATGTTACGAATTATTTTGAGGAGGGAGTTTTCATATGAATAAATTCAGATAAACATCAATACAAGAAAGAAGAGCAGATTAACTAAATCATTACGTTTAAGTTTGTTTGTTATGGATTTCGCGCAAAGCTACACGAGGGCTATCTGCGCTAGCCGTCTCTAATTCAGCAGTGTAAGACTAGAGCAGCTAGTCATCACCACCCACCGCCAACTCTTGGGCTACTCTTTTACCAACGAATAGTGGGATTGACCGTCACATTATAACGCCCCCACGGCTGAAAGGGAGAACACGTTTGGTGTGACGGGGATTCGAACCCGCGACTCACAGATTGCGAGTCGAGCACCCTAACCACTTGGCAATGCCGGGCCATTATGTTTAAGTTTATTACCAAGAAATGATGCACAAGAACTTTTTATGCAAATGTAAGTAACATTTATGGATACTTTTTTTATGATTTTTTTCCACATATTCATAAAAATTAATATCACTGATAGGTTCTTATAGAACTGATACTGGTAGTTTTATAGCCTTCTGTATTAACTATTTTGGTTCAGGTTTCGTGTTACAAAAAACAAATCCGTAAATAATTATAAAAATGTAAAAAATCTCTTCCGTTGAAAAATTGAATGTTTTTGCGATTGGTGTACAATTCTATTTAAATTAGAAATGAGTTTCTAACATAAACGTAAAAAAACTAACTTCATTTTACAGTAACACATTTTACAAGACTACTGCAAGCACATAATAGTTTAGCGTAAATAACCTTGAGTGGAGATAATGGTGCTCTGCGTCAATACAATTACACGTAATTCCCAATAAATTCCACATTAAATACAGTTTATCGCGCACCAGCTTCGATGGGGTTTATTTGTCACACGTGTAGTACAGACAGTATCTTTCCTCCATACATTAAAGTCGATAAAATTCGTTTAACTGATACGTAATGAACCTAAAATAAATACTTACAAGTGGAAGGTCTTGCCATATCCCTTGATCGATATGTTGCTGCATACAAAAGCCGAATAGGAAGATATCTTAATCAAGCTACCATAGAATAATAGTCATATAGTAATATAGCGGGGTGTGGTAAGGTGGCAACGGGTAGTCTTCCGGTGACATCACGCCCTACCATAGCCTGATATTAGTGTTCGTTATCCATGAATATACAGAATCAGTGGACATAACTAATACCTGATGACGTTATTACGTCGTAATATTTGTGTAAACGTTACCTACTTCATATAATTATGATCCAGCACATGGGCGTCCACACAAGGGGAGGAGGCAAAGGCTAAAGCAACATAATATATATATGCTCCAGGAATAAAGAGCCGCCCAGTAGCGGTATGTCTGCTGACTTACACGCTAGAAATCGGGTTTCGATACCTGTGGTGGGCATTGTGTAGCTTTGTGCTCAACTTCAAACAAACCAAAACCAAATGAATAAAGAAAGAAGAACATTCATGATTCAGCATTAACAAACTTATTAGTTAACAGAATATTTTGTTTCTTACTGAACCTTTCAGGTAAGTTCTACCTTTAGAATAATATAGTGTGCAAAGTACCTAAGTGATTAATATAGCTACTGCTCGTAGAAGTGAATGCTAGAACACAATATTAGTTGATTAATTACCTCCATTAATTTGGCTCCATGCTATTTCCTAGAATTACATTTGGTGGAATTAAAATTGGGATTTATAGTTTGAGTAAATAATGTCTACAGTATCTACAGCTTTGTTTCTTACTTTTTTACGATCCCTATTTTAACTTCCTAATTTTATATTTATCTTTTTTCACGCTTTTTTATATTCAACTATGGATAAAGGCTTACTTGATATGGTAGCTAGCGTTATATACACTGTAATGATAATAAACATAGATAGTGCCTAGCTGATACGATTCATGGTGATTTACTGTAGCTATTGACTACTTGATTGCATTAGTTCGAGATGTAAAATGTTAAGCTGCAGCTGGAGATTATCATGGAGATTTGTTTGGTAATATGGTGAGCATTTATAGTTTCAGCTAAATTGTATATATATATATATTGCATGGCAATGGGTAAATATATGTTTAGATTAAGACAAAAAGCCCACTAAGCGTGTATAAAATTTTACCAGTAGATAAGCAGCATTTTCAAATAAAAACATATGCGTCTAATATATCACTCTAAATAAATCTTCGTGTCTTTTAAAGTAATTATTTTATGAATATGTGTAATAAAATTTAATATTATGTGTATTGATTTTTTTTACTCCTTCACTTTATATATAAAATAGGATTTGATCCCTTAAAGATACCGATTGGACACTCTACAAAGCATTGAGTGTACATGTTACACTTATCTAATGTTCAACTGTTATTGGCTGGTAGTTCCTGTTTCATCCTGTTCGTAAGTTTCTTAAAGGAACACCATATATATGTAAAAAAACTAACTTCAAGGGATAACGATAATATCGTTTATACTAGAATTATGATGTTTTAACTTGTGTAAAATATCGAAGAAACAAACAGACTTTTAAGTACCCCCTACGACCTTATTTGATATTCCAGAAAAGGTTTAGGTGCAATGTACTAAGCCGTTTTTGTTGTAGACTGGCAAGAGAATAACGATAAGAAGAAGAATTACAAACTGGCCGTTTTGAGCGGATTTTCATTATTGTAAAATCTTACAAGCGTGCAGTCAATAGTAAACATTTTAAAGTGTTGTTTGAACTGAATATTTACTGTTTAAGGTGCTTTATGCCCGAACGTTCCATTATTTGTGGAATTTCTTGCGATCCCTACTATGAACCACTATCGTGGTTTATGATATCCATTATTGACTCTCATTGCAATCTTCACATTATTATCAGATTATCGTTTATATGCCCACAATTATATCGACAACTTCCTATAAAATCCTGTTTTACTTAGAAATAGGAACATTTTACCTAGCGTATCCATTACCTTAATGCTCACTTAATGATGAAGTAAATATATCATTTTTATTACAGCGAATACGAACATATTCTATTATTCCGCTACGCGTTCACAATAAAGGTCTAGTGTTTAGTGTAGTAGTAATACTTTAAATATTCTAACTTTCTTCTGATTGTTGAAAGGATTTGGAAAATATACAAGCCACATTTCGTGCATACAAAGCCTCTTTGATTTGTTTGTTTATCTGTAGTGTTTTCTTGACATATTTCCCTTGCTATACTTTCATTTTGTAGCATGCATGATAAATTTTAATTATGATTTAGTATGTAACATAAAGAAATCGTACATACATTTGTTTTCTGCAAAGACGATGCACCACTAGCAAAGTACATTATGTTCGAACAACGAGTACAGTAACTGTCTCCGCGTGCACGCAAAGTTTCTTTTGAATTCGAAGTGACGCTCGGTTTCCAAGGAGAACACTGTGACAAATAGTCTGCTTAATTAGGTTAAAATAGCTTACATACCAGAGCGGACAAAAAACAGACTATTTACAGTAAACCATAAGAGACCTAAAATACAATTGCTCTGTGCAAGATTCGTGCAAAACACCCGCAATCGTTTTTTAAAAAATATAAACAAAAGGCAAATATGAATCTTATAGATCGGCATCCTATGTTCACAGATATTTTATTATATCAAGAACATAAAGACCAGAACTTCGAATATCCAAGTATACATAAGACACAAAATAGAGGAAGATAAAATAATATTAATCCAGGTAACTATCACTGTGAAAAGCGTAATAATTAAAGTATTCATAAAGCTTGTTTGTTTGTTTGAAATTAAGTACAAAGCTACACAATGGGTTATCTTTGCTCTGCCCACCACGGGTATCGAAACCCGGATTCTAGCGTTCTAAGTCCGCAGACATACCGCTGTGCCACTGGGGGGGGGGCAATATTCATAAAGCAAGATAAATTAATCGATAACTTTCTTTTTAAAGTTTTTTTAAGTTATGAAATTCGTTTAATGAATGACATCTGTCCATGTTTTATGTACCTAGTCCCCCCCCAAAAAAAAAGATAGACATGTTTGGTGTTTGTTTTTTGTTCACTACACAGAACCGAAACCAGTCTAAGGCTAAAAATGGTGAATGGAGTGAAAGAATAGGCTTCCAATTGATAAACAGATAGATCGGTAGATCAAATTTCCTCACTAGTTTTTCTTTCAACTTCAATGCCTCAGTCATAAGTCTGAATGCTTATAACGCTAAAAATCGGTTTAAAGGTAGGCGCAGTATAAATAGCCCATTGTTTAGCTTTGTGCTTAACAGCAACAAGCTAACACAATCAGTGAGTCGTCATATTTTACGTATATAGATAGGCCTGACTTGACTTAAAAAAAATTACTGTCAAACTTAAGAAAAGAAACATTTCAGTTGCATCTCAGCTTACGTTTTATCTTTTCTCGTCTGTGTTCCATATCTATAATATGTTTCATTATAGAATTTATCATTTTAACTCCATTTTCGTCAGTCAACCTATCCATCGTAGTAACACGTTTGTGTTTCGACGTTATTTACAATAATTAGTTTTAAAACTTACTAAAAAATTTTTGTCTGTTCTTTATTTACTTTCTATACAGTGTTAACTTCCAATTGTAATTGTACATAAAATATTTATTGGATTAATATTTCGCTATTACAGCATCGTCAAGCACCATCAATAGCTTACAGGTTCGCTAATTCAGTTGAAACTTATAGGTTATCGATAGCAACTGATGAAGCCGTAATAGCGTAATATCGAGCTAATAAAGATACATTCTAGAGATGTAGATCGTTATTTTATTTATATCAATAGAAATATCAAAGTTCAAAATAATAGTTATGGAATCCTAGTGGTACTTAAAGATTTTTTTCTTATATAAACTTAAACACTTTAACGGCTTTAACAATAACGTGATAATTCCCTAAAAGTTTTCTGTATTTTTTTCTACAACAGCATTATTTTGATGCGACTGCATAGTTAGAAACCAGTAAATCTTTAAAATGAGTAACAATAAGAATTTAAAGCAATCGAAATGTATTTTTATAGTGTGACATGTATAATCGTGCAATATATATATATAATGTGTACTTATTTAGTTGCTTCCCAGTAGATCAGCGGTAAGTTTACGGATTTAGAATGTTAAAATTCGGAGTTCGGTTGGTGGACAAAACTTAGGTAGCCCATTGTGTATTTGTTCGCTAAAACAACATTTATCTCTTTGTATGTTATTTAGTTGTTGTTTTTTTACTTGAGACACAAGAAGCGTCTTTAAAAACGTTTAATTATAATATGCTACATATCTTATACTTTTTGAAAAAAATCGAAAACCTACCTGGTTATAGAAGCTATTTTTTTAATTTAGATAAAAAGGAAATAAAAGAAATCAACAAATTTTAAGTTTGTAATATTCTCTGCTATGATCTTACCTAATACAATTTTGTGTATTACCTTAAATATATAACTCCCGTATGCTGGGCCTTGCATGTCTTGATGGTGAGAGCATTTGACTTGCAATCTGATGGCCACAGGTTAGAGTCTCGTCCCTACAGATGCTCACTATTTCAGCCGTATGAGCAATATGATGTTAAGGGCCATATCCACTATTTGATGGTAAAGAGTAGCCCAAGAGTTGGTGGTGAGTGGTGTTGACTAGCTGTCTTCTTTCTAGTCATTCGTCCAAAATTAGGGATGGCTAGCACAGATAGTCCTTGATTAGCTTTGCACGAAATTCAAAACAAACAGTCAAACCTACACACTGTCACATATTTTCACATGACCAACAGAGAATTATTTTCTCATGTCGTGTGCCACATAAGGATATCCTCACTAGATTACCTTCTTAGATCAATTATATTGCAGATTTTATAAGATTTGTTAAGACATTATTTGCTAAAGGACTTATGCCCTTTTAACAGCCTTCTCTGCATTATGAACATCTCATCTGTATATACGTTGGCACCCACATAACAAAGATATCGAATCCCTTCCACCTAAAAAAAATATCCACAAAAACTAACTTTTGTTCTTAAATAACCTCATCTTTAACAGCAATGTCAAAATGGCTTCTGATATTAGAAGAAAGTTTTGTGAAACTGGACACACTATGAAAAATGAAATATTCTTTATTTAAATTATGGATCTTAAAAAATCTCTTCAAAACTTCTTTCGTGTGGTAAATCCGTCCATAAAAAGATAAACTTTGTGTTTGGCTACACTTTTCCATTAGATAAACTTTCTTGATTTTACTGTCTCTGTCAAAGAGAGAAATCTGTGTCTCAACAGAGGAAAACTGACAGACACACCATAATATCTTTACTATAAGGCCTCTAATCTGCCCATTCTAAACGAAATGTCACCTACAGTCAAGTCTTCCTTAACTTGATATAAAAATGTAGTGATCGAAATAATTAAAAACAAGCACTTGGACAAACCAAGAAACTGAACGACAGTGTGAAAACTAGTAACCTCAACAAAAATATATCTCATTCACATAAGCCAACATTCGAAATAATTTAGCTTGTAATTACCAATATCATCAACTCTAGAACTTCTATTTCATTCTCAAACAATTCTCCTTGATTCAGTTTAATGACCATTGAAAACAAATTACCTCTAAATATTCCTTCTGTACCTTTCTAAAAAACAAAGATATTTTGGTCCATGCTAAATTTACTTGCATCTTGCCATATAAGGTTGTGTGATGAAGTACATTGTCAGGCTTGTAACTTCATGAACACTATATACAAACTCTTTCTTAATTACCAAAATGAAATAAAGAAGAAAATCTTTGATTTTATTCCTTTAAGTCGTACGCTCAATCCTTTTTCGGCTGAACCTTTAACGTAACAGCAAATGTACAACGTTGTACATTTGCTGTTATGTTGAACTTATGTTAAAGTTTTTCTTCATTACCCATTCAAGCCGTCTCCAAGCATTATTAGTCTCAAAGTGGGTTCCTCGTCATCGAATCACTCTTGTTAATAACACAGTTTGTCTTGCAAGTTGTTTGGGCCGCACGAAACACTACCGTGTTTCTTGTTCTCATATAGATTGAAAAGTGTAAACTAATATTCATCTTAGATCACTTTTAGAACGTAACACCTAGTTGTTGTACATTCCAGATGCCTAACTCTTATAACAAATTAATCAATCCAACAACACAGTCCTAAAGCATTGAAACTCGATTAAAAAATTTAAGATAAACTTAAGAATGAGACAAACTTACTTGGTTGCTACTTTGAATACTTTCAATCACTCCAGGGTCATTTGCAATGATATTTGTAATAAAAGACTAGTTTTCTTTGTAATTACCCCCCAGTGGCATAGCGGTATGTCTGCG
>NW_013668044.1:19440-21577 GCF_000517525.1 Limulus polyphemus | reverse complement strand
TGTAGCTTTGTGCTTAATTACAAACAATTCTTTATAATTTTGTTTTTGTTTTTTTACGTATCTATGTAGTATGACCAAAATTCTGAAATTATGGCAATGTGCATGAAAAGTAAAGAGAAAACCGACATTCTGAGAAGGCTACTGAACGTTTTTGCTACTGTTTGAAATTGAGTGGATGTCCCCTGTTACTCAACTTCTAGAACCAGCTCTAACCTGTTCAAATTACACCAGTCAATAGTAACATTGTAGTGAGAGATAAAAGCTGCTCCGTGCTGTACCTAATGTAGCACGCAGACAATTTCAAGATACTATCGCAGGAGCAATAAATGAATTCATTTTACTTTTCTGTGAAAGTGTTTTAAATAAGTTCAAGGGTAATATACCCATAAGAAGAGTACGAAAGCAAAAACTAAGACGACATAAGAAAACGTCAATTAATCAAAAACGAAACTTACTCTTTCAGAAAGAAAGATATTTTTACCATTACCCGTAGCTCCTGTTTATATGGTGTGTTAGTAGGAGGTGCGGGTTAAAAAGCTGCAAGAGTAAAAAGAAATACTGAACCACATAAGGAATTATTTTTCCTGCTCCTGAAAAAATTTACAGCTTGTTTATCGATGAAAATATTAAGAAAGAGCTATATATAAAATATTAAATAATTTATACTAAACTTTATATATAGCGCTGCAATATAATAAACCATCTGAAGACGACAGAACAAAAATGCTATTCTGATTATAACTATATCATCAAATGTTTTACAATGAACCCCTGGATCTTATTAAAGTATCAAGTAGAACCGCCATCGAATACCCATAATCTGGGTTTATATATTATAACTAAAAAAAAAAAAGAAGTCAGAAATGTTCTTATAGAAGAATGAATCAGGTCAACTCAGATCTGTCATTCAATGATCAGTGGGAGAGTTTTTCCTCAAGGTAATAAATCAGGGCTGGTTAACGATATACTACATAAACATAAAGATTTCAATCCAAAAGAGTGGAAAAAATGTGCACGTAAAATAGCTGTAACAAACATTCCATAAGAGCTAGTGGGGAATGGAAATAAAAATAAAATATGTTATATGAAATAAAGAGTGGGATTTACTACAACATCGGGATGTATTGTGTCCAGCGGGACTCGTTTAAAGTGACTTATCACGAAATGAGGTTGTTTATTCATTGATAATGTCAACGCTGTCTACCGACTAATCTCAGTAATATTTCAAGGATGACCATAATTATTCTTGCTTATTGTGATCAAATAAATAACACTGTAACAGTAATCATAAACACTAGCGCCACCTATTCAGATATAATAGAAAATAATGAAGTTAGTTTAAGAAAAATGAGCTACGTCACAGAGTCAGAACAATATTTCCACATATTAGTATTAGTGTGTGTGGGTTGGTGGTGGTTTACAACAAACGCTTGAATGGTGTTTTGCGCTTCTTTTATAAGCGAATTTAAATGCTCTAAGAAAAATATAAGTAAGTTATGATGTATACTCGGGTGTTACTGTAAAACAAAGCATAAACTGGTGAGTTTTGCATATTGTTTATTGCTGGTATGATTTATATGCTAAGAAAAACTGCTTGCGAAAACGTTATATTTGTGATTAGAATTGTTCTACATAAAGCCATACATTTATAATATCGTTATCTGACATAGAATAAGAACGATTAAAAACATATTTATTCTATTATATTTTTACCATGATTTATATGTTAAGAGAAAAATTTTAATTAAATAATAATGATTCGTGTGGTATATATAAAGTTTAATAGGTTGTGGGTAAAATCAGACGTAACAGCACATAAGAACGAAGACCGAGCTTTTGAGGGCGTATACATAGATCATGACAAATTGAATACAAATTAAAATGGTCATGCTGCCTATATAAATCCATTTTCGTTTTGATAGATTATATTTAGACATACTGTATTACCTTTAGTTAGTGTAACGCATCCGATATACGTATATAGAGTTTGAATGTTTTGTGTATACATTTTTATGTTAAACTAATACATAGATAATCATATGAGCACACCATGAAGTACATTACTCAAATTGTTTGTTTGTTTTGGAATTTCGCGCAAAGCTACACGAGGGCTATCTGCGCTAGCCGTCCCTAATTT
>NW_013668044.1:14618-18939 GCF_000517525.1 Limulus polyphemus | reverse complement strand
CTTGGGCTACTCTTTTACCAACGAATAGTGGGATTGACCGTCGCGTTATAACGCCCCCACGGCTGAAAGGGCGAGCATGTTTGGTGGGATGCGGATTCGAACCCGCGACCCTCAGATTGTGAGTCGAGCGCCTTATCCACTGGCCATGCCGGGCCCATATTACTCAAATATTCAAACTGTAACAAACTCAATGAAGCAATAAAATATTAGTTTAACATATTCAAACGCCTTTTTTATTATGCACTAAAAGGATCCTGAAATGAAAATATAATTTAAAAAGTTGACCTTAATAACAATATTGCAGAGCTGGTATAGTAAAGGTCGTGTCCGAAATTTTTGCATGGTGGGAGCATCCACGTCCGTAGATTCCAATCATTTCCGTGGAAATATACGCCTCTGGTATAACTATCTGTCCTCTGAAAGTAAACTATGGAACCATCTTCTCTCTAGCATCATCCTTTGATCTCCATTCTTCGGCGACGCCCCACTGCGGTGGTTTCTTTGGACACGTGTTTGGTACTCTTACTGCTCCGGCTGTACAGTTTTGCGCTTAAAAAAATATAAAAAAAAACACAACGACTTAAGAATTTTCTTGAACTTTAATTTTAGTTTGTATATTTTATTTTATTTTTTACTTTTATTAAATATTTTATTTAGCTATCTATGTTTAAACTATATTCACATTTACTTTACTTTTTATTACAGTCATTGTAGTTATCGTTCCCAAATCTATTTTACTAATATATTTCTAATAATACAGTCTTTCCTTTTGAAATATTTCACACGTTTATGATTACTCTAACTGGTTTATGAATCTCTGTTTCACCTGCACTGGAAAGCACGAAACAACACGAAAAATTTTACATTGTTATAGAAACCCATCAAATCATTGACGTTATGAGCCTAATCTAATGTTTTTATTCATTCCCGTTTCATGTCTCAACTATAAATATAGCCTATAAAAGCGCTCGGGTTATCGAATTTTTTTATAGTAATTTAGCTATTTTTCTCTATCTTTCTCTTTTAATATCTTGGTTTGGTCTTTATATAATAACAGTATCATTTATTATGTATTAATAATGTAACTATGTACTTTGTTCACATATCTTGAAAAGAAAAGCATTTCCGAATATTAGTTGCTGCATTCAACTTGTATTGATCTAGTTGCCTTACAATCTCGCTTTAACATTCTCTGTTTTCACAGATGATTGTTGTACTTTTATAGACATTTAGCTTTTAAAACCATCTGACAACACCAGCTCTTTGTATCTTATTGAGTTTACTATTTTCGCTAAATAATATATATCTGCGGTCCCCCAGTGGCACAGCGGCATATCTGCGGACTTACAACGCTGGAAACGGGGTTTCGATACCCGTGGTGGGCAGAGCACAGAGTGTCCATTGTGTAGCGTTGTGCTTAATTGCAAACAAAACAAACAAACTAATATATATATATATATGTGTGTGTGTGTGTAAAATTAATGACATTTTTATCAAATTGAAAAGACGAACGAAGAGACAGACAGTTAAACTGTCAAATGGACAGGCATAGAGACATAACTTATTTTGTATTTAAAGTCGTATTTGCCTTTTTTATTAGTGACAAAAACAGAAGGTTTCAATTTTTATTAATCTCGGCGAAATCTTTTTTCTTATTTCACATCATTCATTTTTTCACTATAACACCTACTCGATATACTTGTAAGCAAGTACAGGTTCGTTATTGAAAACTTCTTAAGACGAACAGTTTACTCACTAAGTCTTTCAAAAGTCTTCCCCCAACATTTCAAGTTCCGATCATTACAGAGTGGGGTGTTATAGTCTGTTAATGTTTCTGAATCTAATATGATTGATTGATTGATTTTTGAAGTTAAGCACAAAGCTACACAATGGGCTATCTGTGCTCTGCCCACCACGGGTATCGAAACCCTATGTCTAGCGTCATACGTCCAGAGACTTACTGCTGAGTCACTGGAGGTGCATAAGACAACTTATTTCGAATCTAATAAAACTACATTAGCCTTGTTAAACATTCAGAATAGAAAATAAGTATAGTAGACTGTTTACTTTGCGTGTGCTTAAATCAATGAATAACATGCAAGATTTACCATCATCTATGTTAGTGAAATGAGCGGGGAAAAGTTATTTTTATGTGCCTCTAACAGACAACATATGTTGCTATGGTAATAAAGACCATTCTATACAATTTATAACAATTCTTTAATACTTACGTGACTTATTGAACAGAGTGAATATATATATATATATCATAATGTTAAAATCAACGATGATAATTCAAGCCATTATGTGTTTTATAACCTTATCTCGTCACATAACTTATACATATTTATAATTCATTACAATTTATTTTACTATAGATAATCGGTGTACAAAAAATAGAGATTCAATCACAATAATTTCAATTGTTATGGTCTCTGATGATCAATAAGTCTAAACGGTAGCAATCTCGTGTTACTGGATATTGTATTTATTTGGTTGAATTTGGTCAAATTTGCCATACGTTTAATGTGACGTCAAAGGAGTACATCTGCCTGTTTCTCAGAATATGGCAGAGTGAAATACCGTAAAAAAATATGTTATTAAACCGAATTTTAATGTGTACAAAAAGCAATACACATTTTTTTTTTACAATTTGCTTTTCTGAAACAGTAGGGAATATTTTCATTCCATAAATAATAAGTATAGTTGTTCTTATAAAAAATATGTAACAATGAAAATTCCAAAAATATATTATTATTTCCTAGTTTGTTTTTCGTTGTTTTTAACATATTACGGTAGATTAGAAGGCAAATTACTAGCCTTATAATTGTGTTGGATATGAAATACTAGCACTGTAGAGACCTGGAATGTTCTGGTAGTTAGGGCACTCGATTCGCATCATAGATATCGCCGGTTCAAATTCCGACCTCGAACATGCTCGTCCTTACAGTCGTAGGGGCGTAATAATGTGACGATGACTCCCACTATTCATTGATAAAGAGTAGCCCAAGAATCTATCACTTCAGAATTAAGGACGGCTATCTCAGATATTTCTCGAAATTCGAAACAAACAAAAGCAGATTTTTATTTGCCTTTCATGATAAAAGATTAGATATAACTAAATTCCTCACAACTTCAATTATTTTCCCTAAACACATCTATCCTGACTTTATGAATGATAGTTTGATGTGGTTTTACTTAAATTTAATAAGAATAATTTGAATATTACCAATAATTATCAATATTCAGATAGAATGTTGATGTTTAATGAAACTTTTCCCTTCCTAAGATGCTCTAAATTTAAAAGTTAAATCATTTTCTAATGACAACAAAGTAACTTAAAGATAGTTTCAACCCCAAGCCATGTAATGAGTCGAATAATAACAATATTTTACGTTAGATCGACACAAATTCAAAAAAGATCTAATAATCTAATTTAATCAGTTACGTTAATGATTAATCATATACGTCTATAACGGGTTTTATTTTAACTTGTCTAATATTCTTCATTAATCATTTTATATAAAATCTATTAGGCGGTTTTTATTATTAAATGAATAAGTTGAAGTTTTCATTTACTGGCAAAACAAACTAATATTATGATCTATTCACTAATAAAAGGCTAAAAGGCTTAGATTTTATATTGCGTTATGCCAATATCCTCTTGTGGAATTCTCACAGTTTGATTCTAATCCACTATATTGTTTTTAACATATGACGAGAAATGAACGAGAGAGCTTTACAAGCGGAAAGGAATATACGGGTTTGAACGTTAATACCGAAAGGTTGACATTTACGGTTTTATAGTACGCTTAAAAAACACATATTAATGCCGAGGTTTAATTCACCTACTTCAACTATTGATTAATTACTTAAAAAGACTTTTTGAAATGAGTCGTTTCATTTAATAAATTATATTTAAACAACTTGGGCTAATGTATTTTGATGAAAAACTCAGTTGAATATGTTCTAACAAATCGTTCATACACATTACTCCTGTACATTACTGTTGTTTATGTCACGAATTTGTTATTATATATTTATTTTAATATCAACGTTTGTTTAGATTAAGTTTATATTTAGAAACATACATGGCTTATACTGTTAAGTATGTATTGCGAAACTCCCGCTTATTCTCCAAAGTTGTAGAAGGCTCTCGAGAGTAAGAATCAACAATATATATGTATGTACGTAAACACTTAAATTTGTATTGTTATATAATCTGAATTTTCCAGAAAACCTCCACACGCCTATAACTATAATCAAAACGACGCGCAATAAAGAGAGTATCTATTGTTAGTTCGCTATAGTCAGTGTGCTA
>NW_013668044.1:5047-14608 GCF_000517525.1 Limulus polyphemus | reverse complement strand
ATCATTTAACTTCAGTGGATTCTCATCGAACATTAGTATTTTTACGGAAACATTATATAAATTCATCGTGGAAAACTCAGCGCCTGTGGCTGCTGAATAACGAAGGACAAAGCTAGCTAGCTTCCCGTTAAGCGAATCGTACCTACATCAACTTGTAATTAACTCGCTCATCGTCAACTCTCGATAAAATATCAAGAAAGTTCCAGACTAGCAAGAAAACTTGGTGGTTCTTGACACGTATAACCTCAAAGTGGGCGTGGCCTTCATTCCGCCCATTCTTACTGCGTATGCTTTGTGTAATTTGGAAATTGTTCAAACTAAATGAAGAGTGTATTTAGCTAAATTTCTGTGCTGTAAACTTTGTTTCAGCAACCAAGTATAGATACATGTATGTAATCAAATTACGTGACCCTATGAAATACATGACACCATAAGGGGGTGTTTGATGTCGTAAGTGAGACAGAAAACTCCAATAGTCATATTTTGCTTATAGTAGACACTATATCAATCTGACTGGTAAGGGTTGGGCCAAAAGAATAGTATCAAAACTGCTGATTTCTGAAATTTTTAAATTTGTTGGGTATTTAAAAGCTCAATTTAAGTCTATAATTGGATCAAAATTCAAAGTAAAACATGAAGTAGGAATGGGCGGAACTATGGCCAACGCCATTTTGAGATTTCACCATGTCAAAAACTGCCAAGTCTTTTAATGATATATCGCCCATTCCTACCTTGTTTCCTTACTTTTTTGGTACTTTCATTCCTACCTCCAATCTTGTATTTAAACATTTTTTACACTTGTCTTATAGCTGTTGTTTTGTTTTTGTACTAACTCTTGAGAGTCTCTAGGTTTATCCTTCTCATAGCTTTCCTTAGAGTTATCTCTCGACATTTTCCTAGCTTTTGCTGATATCTTTGTTATAGTATTTCTTCCATCTAGCCAGGGTGGCAGCCTTTTCTTTGGCTGGATTAATGGCTAAGGTATTTTTCACATATTCAACATTACTGTTCCTAACCTTATTTATATTCTTGCAGTAATGCTCTCTTCACTGTGACAAAGACTTCTCATAGTTATCAACATACGATTTTCTCCTTTTCTCCCCTGTTTTGTTTCCATGAGAGACATATTTTAAAAATGGCACTGTTTCAAATACAACCTTAGATGTTAATAGGTCACAGTTAGTTTGAAAACAATGCCAAGGTAAATTATACAACTTATCGTCCTTATTTTCAGTCCAGAGCCCTCTAGCAAAACCATGTTAGACTACAGCAGTGATAGTATTCGTCCTCACATAAGAGACTCACGTCTTATGCACCGACTGCTATGATAGAATTGCTTTGTCCAACATAGAACCTTCGAGTCAGATGTATAAAACTGAAAACTTCGCTTTCAAAGGTTAGATCATAATTAGGACCTAGATCTAGAGAATCTACGTTGTCCAAGTTTTTTTTTTTTTTATCTAGTTGATACAGCTGCAGGCTGATCACGTAGCGCGTGAGCATAAGCAATCGTGCATGAGCACGTGATATGAGGGAGGGTTGTGACTTGGCAACCCATAGTGCCTGCTCGTAATCATAAAATCTAATCAAAAACACCTTAGGTGAGAAAAAAAAAAGTGCGGCCAAAAAAGGACTCGGCGTGCGACTTACATGAATGAAATCAAAATTAGAGGCCAAATTGGTAGCTACACTTGTAGTATTGATAAGAATTTTACAGCAAATATTCATTCATTAGTTAGCCAGGCCACGTTTTTTGTTCAACTTTGGGCATGATGGTGGGTAAAATAAAATTCTTAATAGATTGCCTTGAAATTTGGTATGTGAAGTAGGAATCCAGTAGAGCACGTACCCTAAAAATGTGTGATAGTTTGTATTACCACAGTCCGAGCTACAGAAGGTGGAAAATCGCTAAACTATCACTCCTGTTAAAATACACAGAGTTTCCTGCAGGTTGTTTTTGTCCATGTGTCTTGATATGACTATTAGTGTATTATTAGCTTGTTAGTAGTGTTGCAAAATCGTTACTGTCATTTCTTGTTATTACCAAGGTTATAAATAAAACTAAGAAAAACGCTTTTAGCCAAAGTTGCGTAATTCAACCATGTACATTTAGATTTGCATAAGGTGAAGGCAGCAGAGAGCTATGCCTTTTCAGTCAGTCAGTCAGATTGACAAATTTGTGGTTTTGTGGAAATTTTGTTTTTACTCTACCGACTTTCTCAAATGTTTTTGTTGCTTGTTACTCTGCAACTGGTTTGTTTACTACTCAACATTGTGTGTAAAGTGTTTATAAAGTTTTGTTTACACGCTGTTTGCAGTGTTTGAGATTTCAATTTGTATTGCATATCTGGCCCATTCCTACTATAAGTACTACCGTACTTATGATATGAAACATGGTTTTCTATGCGTGCTTCAATTGTTCTTGAAGTTTATCATCATCTTTTTGTTTTATCAATGTTTTCCCCTTTATATTTGAAAAATAAATTTCTGTTAAAAAATCACATAAACACATATTCAGCGAAAAGTAATTTAACCGATTTTTAGTGTTTGGGGATTAGTTCTAAAATATTTGTAGAATAGCGTCAGAGGCTTTAAATTGCACCTGTGATGGCTCACTGATGAGTTCGAGGGCTTATAACGTTAAAAGTCGGAATTCGACACATGTGCAACATGGTCTGCCCAATATAGTTTTGTATTTAACAACAAAAAGCTTTAAATCACTTTATTATTTCAAGAAACCTAACGCTAATTACAAGATATCTATAATGTTCAACGTGACTGTAAACTAATGGTTAGATATTTGTACTGGGAGACATAGCTCTCAACTATTATATCTCATAGCATCTTCCTAAAATACAATAATTTCAAAAAGGGAATCGGATTATAATGCCTGTATTAATCAAAGAAATATCATAGTCTATATCTATGTGATATGCGGGAATACCATAGGTTTCCTACCTTTTATTGTAATATATAATTATTCTAATTATTGATTATCTAGTTTCTGCACTGTCATGACGGTAACGTGTTGTCCAAGGTGTGTAATATTATCTTAATCTATCCTCTTCAGCCCTTTGTTCTTTTTTTTTAAATGACGTCTTATATCCACAAGGATATTTCAGTATAACTGAGGCTGGGTTTAAACTGAATAAAATTGGAATATTCTTAGCTCGCCAAACTATGATGCCAACTAAAACTGACAGCTGACCAATGCTGTCAGGGAACAGAGTTCTAGAGGTGACGCCGTCCACTGGACAAATAAAGTGAGGATATGTTTGAAATCCAGGAACACCTTCTTTATTCAGTTCTACTTGGCTTTCATCGTGAATATTTTGGCAGAGATTCATCTTAAGATATAGAAAAATTGCGAGCTATTAACTGATCCAGTAGAGGCTATCGTCCACTTGTCTACGCAAGTATGCACACGGTTTTTTTTGTGTTGTGTATAAATAAAGATTGTTTTCACTGTCATTTAAATGTGTCCAATCTACTTGTTTCGTGACCGAATCTGATGTTATTTGCGGGTTTGATAGTCTAATACTTGTCGGGAAATCAGTTTGCTTGTTTTAGAACAAAGACATATTGAGCTGTCCGCTGTATCCACCACAGGGAATCGAACCCCGAATATTAGCGTTGTAAATCCGTAACTTATCACTGCCCCATCGGGGAACCGGGAAATCGGTTGCACTTGAAAATACCATATATCTATATGTTTAATTACTTGGATGTAAGACGATATTTTCCCCCTTCGATGAGGCAAAGAACAAATGACGATGCATCTTTCAATATTTGAACAAAAATAATAATACAAGAACAATATCACTAAAAGTGCAGTTTTTTATAATAATCTCTGCCATCAAACACAACACGAAACAGTTTTGTATTGTTGTGTTACTGTAAATATTTATCATTTATTGTCATTTTCTAAATTTGGAGGTCAAGGTACGGAGGGTTTTCAAAACAGTTTAGTAGAAAGTGTATCTTATCTAAGCAAAATATTTGCCAATTTAACACTTTTTTATTTTGATACATCTTGTACTATTTCATTTGAATTGACGTAACTAATGCTGCATTGGATGGAATTTTACCTTTTTCAGTTAGTTTTTTTCATATTGCCAGTGGTAAAGTATTAAATTTTATAGTGGTTGAGCCCTGAGAAACTTTGTCGGGCATGTGGCGTCTACAAAGATATCATATTCAAAACCTAATTTCCATTTTTGTGAGAGCATTTTAAATAAAGAAATATATGCAGCACTAATTATGATGATTATTATTATTACATCAGTACTAAGTTAAATACGCAAATATATATATGTGTGTGTATATATATATTGCCGAGATAAAACACTACTCCATTTTCCTGTGAGCTAAAAAATATATAAAAATCACTAACATTAACACAATTTTTGAAAATGCGTATCATATTAATTAACTACATTTCTAACTGCTCTGTAGTACTAACAACTTTGACTTTTATAATGTTTTCCACACCTGCTGTCCTGCCAACATGAATAACTCAAAAAGCGACCTTCGTTGTATGTTATGTAAATAATAAGCCTTTTAAAAATGATTGCAATTTAAACACACAATATTATTCTAAAATTTATTTCATTAAGTGTTTTAATATCATATTCGTGTGTCTTAAACAACCATTGATGTGTGACAAAAACATTTCACCATTTTAACGATCTCACATCTGCTCTTCAGTCGAAGCAATCGCACTGTGCCTAATGCCAGGTCCTGAGGGAGAATGACAAAATGTATGCTAGCCGTTTTGAGATAATTCTAGCAATAGACAAGGGGAATCAAAAGCAGCTAGAGTGTATGGTGATACTCTGAAAGTTTAGTTATGAAATACACTTCATTTCGGGTTTAAACTGAATAACTTTTCTTTTTATATAATATTTTTAGTGCTCCGGTATTAGTACACCTGCATATTGTTCCTATGAAGCATAGTTTTAGGTAATGTGATTTTTACATACGTATTCAGGTTTTAGTGTATTCCAAATGTGACAGCCCTGTTAAGAATGTCAAAAACACGAGTTACTAAGTAAAACCTAAACGTGTCAGGAACAATTCCAGCCACATCCTCCCCCCTTTATTTATTTTTGAACGAAAGATTCTTAATTGGTTATCTACAATGTACCTACCATAGAGGTCGAATGCCGAATTTGACTGTCATAATCCCTTAAACATACTGCTGAGACTGGAGGGGAGGAACAGTTTCTGTTAAACAACACTAGCTGAAATAAATTCTTTGAATAATAACAAATTATATCTAGATGTTTTTATAAGCATTATTATAAGTTACCATGTATTACCAATGAATATCATAAAAGTAACATGGATAACGTTTACACGGGAGCTTCGAATGTATTTAAGTGATTATATTAATTAAGTCATAACTAAATAATAATATCATATATATATATATGTACATTAGCGAACTTTGTAAAATATATTAAATTTCTGGTGCCATTTAGTCTCATCAACTTTTTGATTACCCTAACCTCCACGTGATGTAATAAACGATCTGTCGGGGTTACAATGGATGAAATTGTGGGGGTAGATGATCTTGAATTCATAAGGTTTAAACAAATATGATGCAGAAAAATAGAAAGATACCTAACTAGTTTAGAAAACCATGTGAGTAATAGTTATTAATGGGACAAGTATATAAAAACAAACACAATCCAGTATAATTTCTACTACTGACCTATAATTTTGGGAAAAACACAGTAAAATCTGTTCATGGATCCTACTTTACTAAGGTAGGGTCATTAAAACTCGATATAAAGTAAAGAATAATCTGCAGAATTAACATTTCATCGAGAACGTGAGCCTGCATGTATGGATGGATATAAGATATATTACTAAAGATTTTATTTAACATAAAGACCCATTCTCCCTAGAATTTCTAAACATTCTATTAATATCTATGTACTAATACCAATTCCACTTGAACTGCCAGTTTAAGTGCACACAAACAAATGACTTCAGGACGACTGCGTTTTATCCGAGGGATTTTATACAGACGAAACATCATTGACTTGAGTTGGTTTTTCAATTCAGAACAAGAGCTTATTCAGAACGCAGCTCATGTGACACAGACTTACGAAATCAAATTAAACCTATACGACATACGTGCCTACGTACAATATGAAAAGTTTTCTTTGAATTATTTTCTTTAGGATTACTGTTGTTCTTTGAAGACGTTATTGATTATTTTTCTGGTTATTTTTTTCAGCATGTTATGCTTCCTTTTTGAAATAATAAATCTGGCTGCACGCTCAACCTCTTTTTACTGGGTAAATAAATTATAATCATCGTCTGTCTGGTCCATCTTTCTCCGAACTTTGTATTTCCTGAAAAGAGTGTATTTGTTTGTTTGTAATTAAGCACAAAGCTACACAATGGGCAATCGGTGCTCTGCCCACAATCGAAACCCAGATTCTAGCGTCGTAAGTCCGCAGACCCTGAAAAGAAGAATTTAGAGAATGTATTTATGCTCTTAATATAAGTCGAAGTGAATTATATAATACATTATAGTTTTCTTTAATCCTTTTAAAATCCCATTCCCACGTTTGATACAAGTATCAACAAGTAATTTTAAATCAAATTTCTTAACTCACAAGACTATCCAATGAAAAAATATTAATTTAAAACATAAGCCCTGTTGGTCTTAGATTGAATTCTACCTGTTTAAAATGAAATTTTAACACTTTGAATTGCCGCACTTATAATTTATATTTTCAGATACCCTACTCAACGTTACGTAATGTACACATACGTTATCCTAGAATGTAGAGAAATATCACTCTTTTTTTTTCTTAATTTACGACCATGTGTTAGATCGTTTATTACTTTTAAACGAAAAGTAGAAAACCCACGGTTCAGTTTAGGGTTGACTAACCTCGAACTGAATGAAACACACAACATACCTTCTCTAGAGAAACAGTTCATGTACGTTTCAACCCTAGAACTGAATTATATTTATTACTAGCTGAAGTACCCGTCTACTGGACGGAAGTTATGTAAATTCGTGATTAATGAAAGGTTATCTTAGGACATGAAAACGTCCATAAAACCGCAAAATGCAAAACTGAAAAATTTGTATGTATCTCTCCATGGACCCAATGAACCTTCTTACCAAATTTGGTGAAGATCCATCCACACCCTGCGAAGTAGTTACATGGACAGACAACAGACAGTACTATTACATTTATATAGATGAAATTGACTTACAATGTATCTAATTATTGATGGTTAAACAAAACAGTAATTTAGCAACGTGATTAACGGCTGAAAAAATCCATGTCCGGAAACAAATTATTCAGTGGACCAATTTTAAATTTGTCTTTTTAAAACATCTCTAATGTATCTATAATATAATTTAATGCAAGTCTCTAATAATGTAACTCAAAACCTACCCTCACTAAAAACAAAGAAACAAAACAGATAACTAGGTTTAAAGAGGTTTATCTATTGTTTAGGAACTACCGTACAAATAAAAGAATATCAATATTTCTATTTTCAAGGACATAATTACAATTTATTTCAAAAACATTCAATCTTATTTTCTTACTGATTACATTTTATCCGATATCTGGACTATTTTAAGAAATAACTCTCTCGTGAATTTTTAATTTCCGAATATCAGACATTTCTCAGATGCAATACACATAACTATGGAGACATGATAAAAGAGTATAAACTACGAAATCACTGCGTTTATCTGGGTTGGTAACTATGGAAAAATAAATGTTCTTATAAATCACGACAGAATACCGATTACGAAATACAAAACGAAGAGAATCAAAAAAAAACTTTGTATTCGTGAGATTGAAGAGGACACGGGAATGTGTCGAAACTAGTTTCTCCAGTATCAAGACTTCTCACATATTGTTTCATTTATTTTTTTCGAATTGCTACACACGATATTATGTTATTTTATGAATACAAAACGTAATTTAGTTCAAACGCTGCAGAAGCATGTTGTCCATTCACGTGTGAAATATGGCTATCATTGACTTCAAAATTTGTGGACGTAACTTTGATTAGTTGATTCAAAATCCTTATGTCTTACTTATCTAAGTACATTTGTAGAATTGTCTACTATAACTTGTAACTAAACTTCCCTGAACTGACAAACAACTCTTGATTTCGAAAGATAATTATTTTACTCGTGTTTTAGTCGTTTTTGTGTTCATTTGCTACCAAACATGTTTCATTATAAGAATACATGTCCCATTGAATGTTTACATGACCGACTGTGATTTTTCATTTATTATGTCTGTTGATTCTTTATCTAAACTGTATAATAGATCCCCCCCCCCTCCATGCTTAACAGATTCGGAACATTGTTAAAGCAAGAAAAAAATTCTAACACAATTTTCTCACCATTAAATGTATCTTCTTCGGCACTTTTATTTCAATGAGCATTCTATTCAGCCACCCTGAATCTGGTTAAAACTGCCACTTGCTTAATTGTCATGGAAACCTGAAACAATAAATTGTCGTCCAATCAAATCGTGTCTGATTACCATGACATGAACTAACGTTAACGTCTGAAGATCAGAGTTGATTTGGCTGTTTGTTGCTGAACGCAACAATAAACAATGGGCTATCTGTGCTATAAATAAGCCTTTACACATTTTATTGAACTATTTGGGGACGAAGAGCAGAGTAACCAGTTATTTAGAAAGAAAAATAAATATAATAATGTGTATAAAGAGTTTAAAAAGAAATAATAATTGTATAGAATAAATAATCATTTTAAGATGCTCATGTATAGTTCATGAAGATATTACTTATTTCAAACATCATCAAAACTCGTTTTAAGTGTTTTCTTGTCGTCTAGACGTTCTGTGGTTACAAGTGCGTTATTGCTGATATTTGGACGTAGCCTAAAGTATACAGAAAAAAACAGATTACCTCCCCCCTCCCAAAAAAAGATAAAATCAAAGAGATACGTTTCAGATGATTGATTACAGTGATGATGGAAGAAGAGAAACAACACTGCTGAAGAAATATCGACGCAGAGGCAAGGAAATTGGAAGTAGAAAGGAAAATAATGTAATAAAAGAAAGGCTAAAGACGGCTCGTACATAAAAGTGAAAGGTGAAAAATAAGAAATAACAAGAAACACGTGGAGCGGAACCACCCAAGTATAGGGAGAAAACATACTAATCTATAGCATATAAATCTTTCAAAGTAAGTATTTAAATCTTAAAACTACACTACAAGAAAAAAATCCACTCAAAAGTAGTGAAAAACAAATGAAGAATATTAAAGTTGATGAAGCTGTCGAGAGTTGTTTTGTGATTATGTGAGCTATCTGTACGTTGCTCATCTCCAACTTAACCTTAATCGCCCAAGAATCTCCAATTTATATTTTAACGGTTTTAGAATAAGACAGTGGTGACATTCGAGCCCATACCTTTTCAGACGAGTGCCTAGTCCGAAAGGCTACCACACTAACAATATCACAACAGAGTTAATAAACCTAAAATAAGACCCAAAACTCATATAGTCAACTATTCGAAAGCGCTCGAGTTTTGG
>NW_013668044.1:0-5037 GCF_000517525.1 Limulus polyphemus | reverse complement strand
GGGTCTTATTTTAAGTGTATTACACTTTATATGTGATCCCTTGTGCTAACTCTTTTATCAAGAACAACAGAATTAATAAGATTGTTCACCTTTCTAGACCGTTCACTGGGCTTTCCGAAAGAAAGAACGAGAAGTATTGTGGGTAAAGAAATCCGGTCCTCTGTAGCTAAATGTTCTGTTAATCAAATTTAGAATAAGTGTTTTCAAAGTAAACCTCCAGTTTTTAAATCTGTGATAAGAAGTGTTTGCCCTCGAGTTTTAAAACAATGTTCACAAAGCCAGTAAGGTTTATTGGCTTGATATGCCTTAAAGACAACTTTTACCCTTGTCCCTTCACTAATGGAGAAATAGAGTCAATCAAAACAAAAATCCAAATGTTGACACTTTTTTTATAAAAAAATTTGAACATTCTAAATCCATCTTACGCAGAGTAGTGTAAAAACAACTATGTGCTCATTGATGGTCATGCAATGGTTCAGGCTTTGGGAAAGAAAATAAATTTGTAATATTAGGCGATTATGGAGATGCATGTTTAAATCATTCATCACAAATCTTGACATTCCAACAAAACAACTTAACTTAACGTAACTTTTAACGAATACCTAGATCCTGATTCAACTAAAGAGTTGACAAAGCAAAAACTAGCCAGTAGAAGAAAAAAATCTGATTACTAATGAGGCATGCAAAAGAGAGTTGTTAAATCTACATTTATTACAACTAGATCTTTAAGACACTGGACAAGATGGGCCTCTTGAAGAACCGAAAGAACTTATCTGCAGGTTGTATGGTGCTAATTATCCTAAGGCAGAGTAAACAGAGCACGTCTTGACTTTTTTTTATGAGGCATACTCCCTAAAACAAGCAATGTTTGAAAATTCCATCTAGCCAAAACAAAGTATAAGACAAATACTTAGATAGCAGAGGGAGTGGAGAGGATGGAAAATCACCTCTTGGTTTTCGAAATTATATGAAAAACTTTTCCTTTACTCCAGAAGCCTTTACAAAGTAAAGCCATAAAAGCCTGCCATAGACTAGGTAAGACGTAAGTCTGTATCTGTTTTTGTAATTTTTAGTAAGTTAAAGAATAGAATTGAAATAATTACATACGAATGTTATTATTCATAGTACCAGCTGGATTAATATAGGACATTAATGTTCTTAAACAGTAATCACTACATTGGCCAAATGTAATAAGTATTCTACATGAAGCTTTACATATGGAATTTCTATTTCGGTACTTGGTAATATCGTTGAGCAGGCCCAACCATGTCGAAAACACCGCTAGCGATGAAGATCCCTAACTGATTATAACTACTTAATTAATAATAGTTACAGTGATACAGTTCGCTGTGTTTTATCAAAGTGAATACCCAATTAAATAAAGCATTAATAACAAACGGGCGGGAGACAAAAAACAAGTAATTCTAGGGAAAAAAGTTTTGTACAGGCCATGTTTATGATTGTTAGAAGGTTTGTCATTTTGTTGGGTGTTACAAAACATTTGTTCGTTTTTCAATAAAAGTTTTGTACAAGCCATGTTTATGATTGTTGGAAGGTTTGTCATTTTGTTGGGTGTTACAAAGCATTTGTTCGTTTTTCAATAAAAGTTTTGTACAGGCCATGTTTATGATTGTTGGAAGGTTTGTCATTTTGTTGGGTGTTACAAAGCATTTGTTCGTTTTTCAATAAAAGTTTTGTACAAGCCATGTTTATGATTGTTGGAAGGTTTGTCATTTTGTTGGGTGTTACAAAACATTTGTTCGTTTTTCAATAAACAGTAATTTAACTTTGGTTTTATGTGATACATTATTAAAATGTTCAACAAAGTTTTCAGGTCGTGAAAGATTAATGTTTTATATATATGCCACTACATTAGATGGAAAGTTGTTCTTAAGATTATGTTAATCAGCGATGTTCTTTCAAGACGTGATCGGTTATTTCTTTGTTTATTTTTTCAGTTTGTTATGTTTCCTTCTTGAAATAGTAAAACTTGCTGCATGCTCAACCTGTTCTTACTAACTAATTGGTTAAGGCGCTCGACTCGCAGTCTGAGGGTCGCGGATTCGAATCCCCATCCCACCAAACATGCTCGCCCTTTCAGCCGTGGGGGCGTCATAATGTGACGGTCAATCCCACTATTCGTTGGTAAAAGAGTAGCCCAAGAGTTGGCGGTGGGTGGTGATGACTAGCTGCCTTCCCTCTAGTCTTATGCTAAATTAGGGACGGTTAGCGCAGATAGCCCTCGTGTAGCTTTGCGCGAAATTCAAAACAAACAAACAAACAAATACTAAATAATTGCATTAGGATAATTTTTGTCACTTTTTCTGAACTTTATACTTCCTGAAAAGAAGAGCCTAGAAAAAGAATTTATGCTGGTTACGTACGTCGAACTGGATAATATATTATAATTATTTTAAATTCTATTATTTTCTCCTTCCCATATTTGATACGAATGTGAAAAAGGAATTTTGAATTTAACTTTTTATCTGATAAATGTTATTTTCATGTATACACACACCTCCCAGTGGCTCAGGGGTAAGTGTGAAAGCTTATACGCGAAAACCGGACTTAGATACTCGTGGTGGGCACAGCACAGATAGCTTATTGTGTCGTTTTGCGCTTAACAACAAACAAACAAATAGAAATATACACTCTTGGGCTTAGATTGCATTATATCTATTTCAAGTGAAGTTTTAGCACTTTTAGCATTGCCGCATTATAAGTTATGTTTTCAGATACTCCACTACTTTTCACAGTGTATAGATATGCTCTCTCAGTATGTAGAGAAAATATTTTTGAAACTTACGACCATGTGTTTGAGCGTTTATTACTTTAAAACGAAAATTATTAAACCCACGGTTCAGTTCAGGGTTGACTCACTTCGAACTGAACACTGAAACACACAGCATATGTTATCTAAAGAAACAGTTCATGTAAGTTTCCACCCTGAAATTGGATTATATTTATTGTGAGATACGGAATCTAATTATTACAATATGATTTAACAATATGATTAACGGCTGAAAGAAGTCCATGTCCGGACGCAGATTATTTAGTGGATCAATTTTAATTTTTTAGGTTTGACTTTTTAAAATGTCTCTGATCTCTAATCCATCTATAATGTAATTTACTTTAAGTCTCTGTTCTGTGTAATTCAATACCCCCTCCCCACGCCTCCAAAAACAAAGAAAAACAAACCAGATAATTACATCATTTGGAGGCTTTATTGCTTAAGAACTTCCGCACACAGAATAAGATTTCAACATTTATATATTCCAGGAAATGATTACAGTTTATTTCAAAAGCATTATTATTTTTGTAATTACAGAATATCATATTTTCTTACAGATCTTATCACATCGAACGTTTGAATTGTTTTAAAAATAACCCTCACCTGCATTTTTAATTTCAGAATATCAGACATTTCTTGATCCAATAAAATCAAATGGTGAGACAAGACAAAGAATATAAACTATGAATTCAGTGTGCTATGTGTTTCATTTTGATTTGTAGCTATAGAAAAATAAAATATCTCCTAAATACGTAAGTGAATAAAGATTAAGAAATGAAAAACGTAGTTTGATTCAAACTCTCCAGAAGCCTATTGCCCATTTATCTGTGTGATTTGGCTATCATTAAAAACAAATAAATAAACCATGGAAAATATTATTAATTTGACTTCATTATTTGTGGACGTAATTTTCATTACTTGATCCAAAGTCCTTTCGTTTTTCTTGTCTAATCACAAAGACATTTTGGAGGCAGGGAGGGGGGGTTACTCTATGATTACATGAAACATGAAAGAACACCATCTGACAAAACTGCAAGAACATAAAAGCTAGGGTTCCAAACTTCACATCATCACGTTACTTAGAACAACACTCAGAATTACAGCGAAATATTATCGACGATTAAACTAAGATCGTTTTGATGCCAACCCAGTATAGGACACTTCACAAGATATGATCAAATCAAATTAGCCTATATTTTATTAATGTTGACACCCTACACGCGAATAGCCGCAGCATAACATAGGAAGATACAGATATGAAAGATTTGGTTGAATTGTGCTGGATCTACGAGGATCTATGCGATATAAGTTGTATAGATGAATAGATATCGGTTAACCGTAACTCACAATTTCTAGCTTGAATGTTAAACATGGCATAACCACCTAACCTAAACGACTAAAGTTGTTTTGTGTTTGATCACTGAAAAAATTAACAAGCTTTTTGTAATCCGACTTTTAACATACAATACCCATAAGTTGAACTCAAGACACAAAATGGAATAAATTATTTTTCTACTAAAAAAAATCGCGGCATTGAATCAAACTAACATAAACAGTAAAACTAAAAATTGCACAAATTGGTTCGTTCTCAGGTACGCATTATAATCCGATATTTAATACCGACACTTCACAATGACCAACCCAATGACAAGTTAATTTCACACTTCACGCCCTGATGCTTAAAACCAGCTTCTTAGACCGCTCGGCCACGCTACCACATATATAAAATCTCTAGAAATTATATAAAACAGTTTGCTCTCAAATTAAACATTTATATAAAAATATTGACTTAATGACAGATTCAAGATACCGCATTCTATTACAAAACTCAGTGTAAGGAACAGATGACAAAAATAGGCGAAATCATTCATTTTCTATCCCTTTTAGGAACACGAAAATCAAGAGCTCCAACTTCTTCAGTATTCACTTGAATCTCGTCATTTACAACTTCGGGTGCCAGCTAATATCAGAGACAGTATAGAAAGCTTGATATTGTTACGTCTCTGGTCGTTTGTTAATTTCCCGTAAAAATTCCTTCCGAAAAACTTCAGCGATACAAGTCCTTTCTTAAATAAAACTACTTTATTCTTTCTCAATACAACTTTGCAATACACGTAATTTCCACAATCAGTTCAACTTAAACACAGGCTTGATTCAGTTGTCCGTCTCTATCTCTGCCTGTCTGCAATTCAGTTACGAATAATCAATTTCGTTTCATCTGGCGCACTTATATAAAATAATAGAGG
>NW_013668043.1:174039-184666 GCF_000517525.1 Limulus polyphemus | reverse complement strand
TTGTTGATGATAGCAGGGCGTGCGTTTGGTTGCCCTGCTCGACCACTTTCATAAACCAGGTCCTTGATGCTATACGGGACGTGCGTTTGATTGCCATACTCGACCACTTTCATAAACCAGGTCGCTGATTATAAGCGGGCGTGTGTTTGGTTGCCCTGCTCGACCACTGTCATAAACCAGGTCGTTGATGATAGGCGGGGCGTATGTTTGGTTGCCCTGTTATTGTAGTGTCGAGCAGAAATTAACGCACTTGATCTTCACTTCATTATAATAAAAGCGCAATCCCTTCTTAATTACCTTGCAAACTTCTGTAAAAAAATATACATACATATATTATAATTATATGAAGTAAAATAACATGTATAGTAAAAAAGAGCAATCATTTGTTGTCGACCGGCTGACTCCGTGTGATCGATGATTTGAAATTAGGGCCGGTGCTACGATACCAGATCTATACACTCACAAACGTGTACGACAGGATTCCATAATTGGAGAGAGGAGAGCCTGTACTTTGGTCTAATTATTAACCGTGACCGTCACTCTTCTAACACACTCACACACCAAAGTGAGGAGCGTGGTTTAATTTTTTATTATTATTATCGTAACGGGACGCGAGCCATGAATCCACGGATCAATAGCTACGCACGCTAACCACCAAGCAATGCATGCCCAGCCCGACAGAATTATGAAATACAAGTTATTTACGTTGGGGTTATTAAACTTTATGCTCTAGTGGTGGGTCACATAAAATTTTGAGAGGGGTCTCAGGGAATAAACACTATAGCTGTCGATGAGAAAAAAATGTATCACTCAACTGTCATTTTTGCAATCAGCGATAGATGTATATCTTTCCGCTTAAAGGGATTAAATGGATCATGGTCCAATTTCAAGTTTTTCTTGTATTTCTTCATTTCATATTTGTACCTAGTGGTTAGTGGTTTATGACCACCAATTGGGCAACCTTCATAAACACAAGTAATATTTTCTGCCACAATAACAAATTACTACTTATTTTGGGTAGTTTTAAAAAGAACAATCAATAGAGTGGAGATCCACTAATTCGGTAAAAAGTGGTGATATAAAAATCCGAACTAGCAAAACCTTAAAAACTTATCTGCCCTAAATGTTACAAGTGGTTCACTAAATCTGTGTATTACCAACATGATGACATACTAAAATAATTTGCCAAATATGTGATAGAGATAAACAGTGAAATCAGTAAGCATCTTTCAACATAATCATTATCACATTTAAAAGAAAAAAGAAGTTGAAGTACAGCCAGTAATCCTATATGACTGGTTTAGTTTATGAAACTTAATAAGACATGTTTATAAAAGTTTATCACAAGGTCAAAGGCGTTCGTTTGTTTATTTTTTCGGATATTTGCACAAAGCTAGGGCTATCTGCACTGTAGTCGTCCCTAATTTTTGAATTAATAAGACTAGAGAGGGAAGACAGCTCTAGTCAACAGCACCTACTGGCTACTTTTTATTGGGTCGAGATGGCACATAGGATCCGGTGCTGAACTCCGGCTGAATTAACATAAGTAAGTGGATGAGAATGGTCACACATTCTTCCTTGGACGGGATATCACTCCATCGTAGGTAGACTGAAACAATTGAGGTAAAAGACACAATAGCATGACGCGAGTCAAACTCGAACTTGCAACCATCTGACTACGAGTCCAAAGTTAGAGACCACGCTGCTCCCTCCGACGACTCTGGACTACTCTAACTGTAAAGTAGGAGTTGGCGGTCACTTTTATAAAACATCCACGACCCTAAAATTCGGAGCACGATTTTTTTTCCGTTGTAGCAACTGAACGCGACTCATGACCCCTCGCATCCACATTACCGTAGGCAACAGGCGACCCCTAGCACCAGAAGTATTCCAAATGATGTTCTTCTTCATTAGTCTAATTGAGCCAAAGGAGAGTATATAACAATTACTAAAGAACTATTAAGACAACAAAGCTTGTCGATATAATGGGGGAAACTAATAATCAGTGCATGTTACACACAAGGTCCTAGAGAAAGGAAAGGTACTATATCACGTAGAAAAGAAAAAATATATATATACAATATTCAAAATACTGAAACATTTTTTTTTTCCAAATACACAAATTCAAATACATTTAACAACCACTAGATGGCGTTATTACACTACAAATCACGAACTACTCCCAAATTGTTGTTGTTGTTTAATGGTGTGTGTGCGAGTAAACTAATGTTCCAAAATCACAAGTATCTCAAATATCTTCTTCCAAATACCCAGAAAATAATCAGATTAATCGTATAGTTAAAGAGCATTTAAACAATAATTATCACACACAAAACAAAACTGGTAGTATTAATTTCCACAGTCATGGTATGGATTACCTTAAGTTTTCTTTTTACTACTAGCAATCTAGTAATGCGTTTTAAAGTATGTCTACTACAAAGGTTTTCATTTCACTCTAATGTTATAGCCACAGACTCAACAAGCCTAATACACAATATGAATATTCATTCTCTTCCCCCTACAAGTGTAATTTGTCGTACTATTCTCGTTAGTGTCAGGAACGCTAAACGACTCATGGGTAGGTGCATAAAGTTAGTAGTCAGTATTTAACCTTTTATTAGTTTACTGGAGTGTTTTTCTGAACACTTTCTATAAAGTGTTACCTATTTAACTTTGTGTTTTATTTCATCGACAAGTCCCCTCAGCTTGTTTTAAACTTAACGCATCGCATGGTATTGCAAACGTATTTAGGATTTAGCAATTAATTAAATCTTCTGAATTTTTCCTCTTAGAAAGATTCTTGTTATTTCTATTCGATTAATTATGGCATGTAAAGCGAAGAACTTATTTTAACATACAGTGCCAAAAATTACACTATTCTATCTTCCCCGTTTCTTTGAATAAATAAAACAGTTGTCTGGTAACTGACGTCACAAATTATTGTGAAGAAACTGGCAAAACCAATTTCGATGAAATCTGATAGGAGAACTTGGGCGATCTCCACAAATATCGTGTTTAAATTGATAAGCAATTGGACGAACGACAGTTCGAGTTTGACAGCCATTGCAATTTTTACTGAGTGAAGCTGAGACAAACGCAAGTGACGTTTGATATCGCGCGTAGCACGGGTATCTGACTGTCCGTATTCAGTTAACTTGCATGGTTCATTACGCTATCCCCATGAATTTGTTTTCTGGTAGTTCGCACAAAACTACTGGAAACATATCTGCGCTAGTCTTCGCTAACTTAAAAATGATAGACTAGAATGAATGCATCTATTCAACATCACCCCCCGCCAACTCTTGAGCTACTTTTTTACCAACGAAAAATGAGACGGACCCTCACATTATAACGCCCTTATAGCTGAAAGGGCGGGCATAATCGGTGATGGAACTCAAGTTTCGCGACCCGCAGATTGTAAGTCGAGCACCCTAACCACCAGGCCATCCCCAGGTCTATATTTCATGAAGCCTATGAAATAAGTGCCACGCGAGTCGGAGGCACTTTTATTAGTACGTAGCAAAACAACCCAAAGCTAAGCACAGTGTACTGATGGGGAATAAGAGAGAGCTTACTGTTCTCCTCAAGAGTAGTGTTTCAGGAACAGTTTTCATTAAAATGTCTATTTAGACGATATGCCATTCATTCTTGTATTGGCCGATGGTGCATACAGAACAACAACAACAACAACAAAAAAAAACACATTAGAAAGTACATATAAAGTTTACAAGTCCTACACGAAAATTATGGTTAATTTCTCTTTCGAACGTTATGTTTCATTCTCGTTTTGCGTTTGGCATATGCTTGTATTAAACCAAGAATCATTAGGAGATGCTTGTATTAAACCAAGAATCATTAGGAGATGCTTGTATTAAACCAAGAATCGTTAGGAGATGCTTGTATTAAACCAAGAATCGTTAGGAGATACTTGTATTAAACCAAGAATCATTAGGAGATGCTTGTATTAAACCAAGAATCGTTAGGAGATGCTTGTATTAAACCAAGAATCGTTAAGAGATGCTTGTATTAAACCAAGAATCGTTAGGAGATGCTTGTTTTAAACCAAGAATCATTAGGAGATGCTTGTATTAAACCAAGAATCGTTAGGAGATGCTTGTATTAAACCAAGAATCGTTAAGAGATGCTTGTATTAAACCAAGAATCGTTAGGAGATGCTTGTTTTAAACCAAGAATCATTAGGAGAAATATTTGTTTATTCTTTCCCTAGTTTCATTTCTAATTATATGCTAAACATAAGGGCTTGTTTCTGTGCAAAATGTTCCAGATATTCTAAACGGGGGTATTTCAGAAATGACACAAAAATGGAATAAGTTATCCAAGAAGTATAAAATGTAAAATGTATGCGAATGCATGCGAGAAATATCAAAATTACATCAACAGAAAATAGGATAAAAATTTCAACCAATCTGCACGAAGCGCGTATCAGAAACTTCACTTGTACGTTAAAACTATATTATTTAAAAAGTTAAAAGTTATTACATAGAAACACAAATTATCGTTGATGCTTAATAGTAAATTAAACCGAAAGAGATGGTTTAATACACAAGTTGCCTTGAATCGACCAATACGAAGAAACAAATGAGGAATGAATAAGCACCAAAGTGGCTGGCTCTTTAAATGATATTTAGACCCAACATGAAACATTCATTAATCACTTTTGTCATTCAAAATTATAGTATTTTTAAATCTCACAACTGGATACGCTTGAGCTATTGTTACACGTCGCTGAAGCCTAGAATTATCGATTAGGCATCCAATAGGCTTTTCAGGCACATTATTTAACACTAGTCATAAACCAAACTGCTTTAGGGTCTTTCAATATTAGTTAGTTTAATATACGAGTCACACGAAAAAGTAAAATAGAAAAATACAAAAGTGTTCAGTAATAATAATAAAACGGCCGTGTAATAATCGTTGAAGTTTTCTCACAGAACTGTAACTTTTTTTTTTGTGTATCACAACACGCTTTTAATTAAACACACTACAAGAATGGCGGTAGGCTTAAACACTTAAATGACCTAACAGGGGTTACAACGATAACAAGATTATTAAAAAAATTAATTTAAAAAGTGTAAATGGGGATCTTCATGAAAATATATAGAAACAAGACAGGTAGCTTAAATAAAAATGCAATCGCCAAAAAAGTAAATAAACAAGCTTAAGGTTTGAAACGTAATGTTGACATTATTTCCTCAAGCTACAAATCCATATTTTAACTCTCCTGAATATTACAGCTTTTATACATCAGCCATCACCGTGATTCCCAATCCGATGTTCGAAACTGAGCTTGGTGCTATCTTTTAAACTATGAGTTAAAGATTTCTGTTGTGGGAGACAGCCTAGACATTTGTAAAACGTTTCTGTTACATGGCCGAAATCGACCATGAAGTAGTAAAAAAAAAACAACATTAAATTACATCCACAGCCTACACATAGCTATATACGTATGCATGTAGTATATTATGAGGCTCCATACAAACCACAGCTACATTAAAACGATTGGGTGTCAACGATTATACAGTCGCTGTTAACTGTTAAGTAGTCAAATAAACTTAAAAACTACCCGACACAATGCGCAATGATGTGTTTAGTAATACTGCCCAGGTTTTATTACAATACTAACACTCACTTCTGCTGTAAGTTGGTGGAACAATATTAAATAATAATAAAGAAGAATAAATGGGCGATCTCTATTATAAACCACTATCGTAATTCACGATAACAGCACAAAGATAATTCAAATAACACTTGACTTGATGAAGCCGGTGGATGAGTTACAACACTCAAACTACGGATGAAAACCTCCATTCTTAACTTAACCAAATCCGGTCTCGAGAATTTCTACTATAGATTCTTTTTTGCTAAAACTCCTCTTATGTTAATCCGTATTAGGCCAGTGGAAAGTCTAACATCACCAACAATCTTACTGTGATGTTTAACAAAGTTATTTTCCTGAAATAAATCAATATTCGCCATGCTAAGCATTATAAACATGGGCGGATAAATCGGGGGGTCAGCCCCATAGGTCTACGCTTGATGGGTCCAGGTTAATACTTTTAATAATTTTAAGGTTGCTATACATTATATGTCAACATTTTATCATGGATATATTAGGAATTGCTGCATTTGAAGTCATCCTCTGGTGGGACAATGATAAGTTTACAGGCTTACAAAGCTATAATCTGGAGTTTGACTCCCCGCGGAGGACACAGCAAATAGCCCATTGTGGCTTTGCTCAAAAACAAAACAGGCAAACATCCATTTGAAGTCTATAAATATTACGATTTTCGAGGGTCATACAAAACTACCTCAAAACACTGGACAACAAACATTTTTCTTCTGGAAAAAACTCAAGTGATTCGGAGTAATTTGATGGTGTTGATTTCAAAAATGTAGTCAGAATTTGTCCATAGCCTCTAGATTTTGAGTTATTGTAGTCACTCAATAGTTTATCAGCACTATGTGAAATACCAAGCAATCAGTACAATAGATTTATCCTGTGAAATTAAGTTTATTTGGACAGTTTAATGGGTAAAAAGCATACATACTTCAAACATTGGGTGCATTGTATTGGTGTACAATTGCAAATATATTGTTCATATATGCTATTTGTTCTCAATCTAATTGCAGTGAATTGCACCACTTTTGCTTCATTCTCACGCTCACCTGCTCCGGCCGAGAATCTCAAAACTCTCAGGTGCTCATTTCGCTAGAACATTCGAGAAATCCCTCGACTGAGCATAAAAGGGGCAGAGTCAGATGTCTCTCACTCACTTCACCTCCCTCCGCGCACAGTCAAAACAAAGTCCGATCTTCTTCCTCGCATCACACTCGCGAAGTAATCAAATTTTGCTAAACTTTTTTGTTTTGTTTTTTATCTTTTAAACTCTAGTTCTGTAAACATAAATTATTTTATATATATTTTTAGAAAATCATTTGAAATGCTAGCTGCCTCCAGTTCAAGTAAAGTCGGGAAGTGCAAAAATCACCCAAACAGTTTCTGCTACATTTATGGAAAATATATTACAGTTTCACGAAGGAAAAACATCACTTTAAAGGTAAAGGTAACTTACTACCACTATTTTGGGTGTAAAATTGGTAACGAAGACAAATATTGTGCTTCTCACGTGTTGTACAGTTTACATATCTGGCTTGATACAGTGGCTGAACAAGAAGAAAGCAATTATGTCATTTGCAGTTCCCATGATATGGCGTGAACCCAAAGATCATCTAACTGACTGTTAATTTTGCATGACTAATGTTTCTGGATATTCAGGCAAAACTAAATAATACATTAAATATACAGATATTGCATATGCAATGAAAGCAGTAACTCGTGTGGATGGTCTTCCAGTGCCACATCCACCAGCGAATTGGAAAACACTGCGAAGAATACAATGAATCATCTTCATTCTTCCACCTATTAATTATAGCTGAATTAAATCTTTCCTATTATATCCCAAAACGTCTCCTTTGATAACACTTGCTGCAAGTAGCTATTTGTTTTTCTCATCGTATTACAAAGAAGAGGAAACGTGTAAAAAAAAAGATTAATATGGTAACATGCTATCACCGATACTTTACTTCAGCTACCAATGAGTATAATGTATGACCGAGTCCTGACTTCTCGAATCGTAAGCTTTATTCTGTTTAGTTTTTTAAAATTCTAATAAGGATTTTTTTTCATAATCCTGTTTTTAACGTTTCGAATATTCGTAGCGATTCGTCGCAGGAATACAACTGCTATTAAGTTCTTAGCCTAGATATTTGGTAATTTTATTTATGGCAAAGCTACTAAAGCTATCTGCTACCGCTCCTAATTTTGAACTACACTGAGCAGAAGGAAAGCAGCCAGTCAGCATCACTCAACCACCCACTTTGAGGGACTGACTGACAACACGAATTATACAACAACACTAGTTTTTCCAACATTAAAACATTGAGCTCTATAAAATCTATGACAGAAATGCTCATTAAAAACTATGATCAACAGAGAGGAGATTTGGCTTAGTCTTTGGACTAAATTCATGATGTTTCTTCAATTTTCATTTATCTTTTTAAAAATAAGTAGTTTATAAATATAACAGTCACTTATTCTCCAAGCGTTATCCGGTACTTAGTGTGTGTGTTTTGTTCTAAAAGTGTAACATTATTTATTTAACCTCTAGTAACCTGAATGACAAGTTTTACAAGAACAGACGTGAACACTGACTATTTTGGTAAGTCCTAAGTATTTTGATAGTAACCCTTAAGTATGATTTAAACAAATGTTTGTTCTACTGGTGTATAGTTTGGTCTTGTAAGTACGATACAAACTGAAAATACAGTATATTATAGTAGCAAACTCTGTTTAAGGAGACTGACATGTGGAGCAATAAAATTAATATAACTCGTTATATACACAAGACATTTAAAAATTCAAAATACAGTACTTTTATTCAAATAATGAAATATCCTCCCATTAGATGGCGCTAAGTGTTCTTCTATTTGAACCCATTTTAACAGATTCATTTACCTGTAAGTAACGTAAGTGTGGACCTTTTCTGTTAAGGTTTACGTAACATAACCAATGGCTTTCTGTTCAGACAAGTAAAATACACAGAGATGTTTCCTATTTATGCTAAAACTAATAATTAATACGAGTAAGGTATGCAAGGATGGTTTAAATTATTTTCCTTTCCTCTAGACAGTATGTTCACAATTAGAGACGGCTAGTACAGATAACCATCGTGTAGCTTTGCGCGAAATCCAGCAAACAAAACAAGCGCTTACTCTTAAGATGAAAGATGCACTATTCTGTTAGCCCTTATTAAAGGAAACAAGATTTACGGTATGAAACGGAATATTGCACTATATATATAGTATAGTATAAGAAATATGTCTACAATACCATTCACTAAATTCTAGGGAAACTACGAATATTCTTCCAGTTAGATACATTTGTGGTGTTCGAACGGCCCCAGCAACTTCAGTGTTTACTATATATAATAACAGTCCTGACGTGCGAATTATGAATTCTTGTATCTACTCAAATGACAAGTTACCTTCATTAGAATTATTCATAAAATACAAGAATCGTAGGCCAATACCACACACACCACCAACTCTTGGACTACTTTTGTCAGACCGAATAGTGGGATTTGACCGTCACCCTAATAACGCACTATGGCCTTAGTGCGGAGAGTGACGCAAACCAGGGAGCCTCAGCTCTACAACGACACACCAGCCGCGCTCGGCACAGAGTAAGAAATTGAAGAAATATATTGGTATTGTTTGTTTGGAATTAAGCACAAAGCTACACATTGGGCAATCTGTGCTCTGCCCACCACGGTTATCTAAACCCGGTTTCTAGCGTTATAAGTCCGAAGACATACCGCTGTGCTATAAATATACAAGTCTAATCTTTCCTCTAGTAACCTTCAACAATTTGCTCTACTCCATGGACAAGTTAACTTCATTACTATGATCAAGTGGACATTAAACAAAGGTTTTCCTACTAAATCTTGGATTAAAGTCAAAACCAAATCAACTTAATTAACCATTGCAACTTTAACTGGAAACGGGAGACAATGATTTATGTAAAGCTTGTCAGTCACCAATACGATAATCATCTACACAGGTGTTAGACAATAACACAACAAAACTGTACTAGGTAAAAGCGTTAGTGGAAACCAAACCTTAAATGGTAAGAATGATCCGTAAAAAGAGATCTTATATATCATCATAACCGCCTAACCAATGAAGAATTCTCACAAGTTTTATTATGTCAAATTTAATTTTTAAAAATCAGCTAAATCTTTGTTGCGTTTTCTTTAATAAAGGTTAGACTCTAAACAGGCCTATATTTTACTGGTCATTTTCAAATTACACACCATCATCATGGTCACGAAGTTAGTTTTGTTTAAGTGACGATATTTCACTTCCTAGTTTAAAAAATGTTTAAGTAGAAAAATAAAATATACGAGAAGGATTACAAAATCTGATAGTCCCATACGACATGTGCTTGTATAGGTAAAATTACCCATTACCCATTCATGCCGTCTCCAACCATTATTAGTCTCAAAGTGAGTTGCTCGTCATCGAATTTGAATTCATCATGGCGATTAATCGAGGTTGTGCAAGTCTAAACGTTTATCTTCGTTATTCCATGTATAACTTTTTAAGTATGTTCTCTCATCAATCCACTACCATAAAACAATCATACCGTGAAACTATCGTTAAACTACGTAACCTGAATATAAAAATCATCAAAAGGAGAAACAATATTTCCTTCCTCAGACAATGCCGCTCTGAAAAGCTAATTCCTAAATTTGTGAAGGTCAAGTTATCGAAAAACTTAAACCAGTTTTCAGGTATTACCCAAAACATGCAGAAAAAACTCCTAAAAACAGCCCTGAATTCCAAATATCAAGAACTGGACTACTTACAAAAACTCAAACAGAAATTAGACCACCAACTAGCCTGCTACCTCAAACCAGATGATTACGGCAATATACAACGCGCTATCAACCAAAACAACTCACTGTTGAATCAAGAAAAGAAGTCTATACACAATATGAAACTAGATCAACTAAGGAAACTACAACAACGTGAAGTGAAACACAAC
>NW_013668043.1:167268-173039 GCF_000517525.1 Limulus polyphemus | reverse complement strand
TTCACTTCTACAGAACACACACTAACTTTCTTTAAACACATAAATTCCATTCATCCCAACATCAAATTTACCATGGAACACGAAAACAATAAAAAGTTATCCTTTCAGAACCTCAAAATTATTAGATCGGACACACAATTTAAAACCCAAATTCACCGCAAAAACACATACACTGGTCTCTACATCCCCTGGAATTCCGCGCATGACACCACACAAAAAATCAATACACTTAAAAACCTCATAAACACAGCCACAAGACTCTGTTCAACGGACTACATAAATGAATAAATTAACCCCATAATGCATTCCTTTATTCACATCAATAAATTCCCACCAGCTATAGTTGAAAAACTCTCCAACATTCCCCACAATAAAACTCAACTCACGAACAAAATTGACGCTAACAAACCCAACATCAGTACATTACATTGCAGTTTACCTTTTGTTCCTGAAACCAGCTCAAGAATTATCCACACTTGGACAAAACTAGCCATTAAACACAATATTCCTGTCAACGTCAAATTCTCACAAAAACCCGGCCCTAAATTAAAATCATTACTAAACAAAAAGTATTTAGAATCACACAATACCAACGTCATTTACAAAATAGCATGCAATAACTGCCCAGAATTCTACATCGGAGAAACCGGAAGAAAATTAGAAACCAGATTGACAGAACACAATAAAAAACCGTCCCATGTTTTTCACCATTGCAACTCAAAAAACCATAGTATATCTATTAAAAACACAGTCATTTTAAACAAAGAACCCAACATAAACAAACGAAAAATCAAGGAATTCATTTTAATTGAACAAAACAACCCTACTTTAAACCAACACCCCGGGGTGCCTAGACACCTCTTCTAGGTTTTGCAACAGTATCCAGTATATATATCCGTGTCAGTATAAATTACTTGTACCTGATGATGACAAAACCTTGTCGAAACGTCGTACATTTGCTGTTGTGTTAAACTTATATTAAAGTTTTTCTTCATTACCCATTCAAGCCGTCTCCAACCCATATTAGTCTCAAAGTGGGTTCCTCGTCATCGAAATATCTACACATCATTGTATGCTCAGTGAAAAGAAAATGGTGATATTTTAATGTCTTGGAAGCTTCGTATTTTAAAACTTGGGTACATTTAAAGAACTGCATAAATAAGCAGATTATTTGTAAGGCCTATCATAAACATACTACTTATTAACACATAAACAAGTAAATTGACCTTTTTTTTTTGCTTTTGTTTAACACAGTTACCACATGGTCATTGCAATACAAGTAATCCCATTTATATCTGGCTAAAGAAACAGATCAGCTTTTAAAACAGAATATTACAATAAATATTTATTATTATATTTATTAACTGAGTACTAATAAAATTAAATAAAAGTGTTCGTATGTACTTCTGGTGGAAAAGGCGTCTAGCGGATGACAATCGTATGTTTAAAGTAAAACCAAGTGTTTCAAAATTTCTAGAATTTTTTTTTTAACAGTCAA
Organism: Limulus polyphemus; assembly: GCF_000517525.1. NCBI lineage: Eukaryota > Metazoa > Arthropoda > Merostomata > Xiphosura > Limulidae > Limulus > Limulus polyphemus. The sequence continues at coordinate 171,541 of NW_013668043.1, read as the reverse complement.
AGTTGTAAAGAATGAAACATGTACTGTGCTAACAAAAAACGTTACTGATGATCTATGGTGTGTAAAGTGTGAAAAAAAAAAACAGAAATACTTGTACTTTTCTGAAAGCTAATACAGGGTGATCTGTTAAGTCTAATATCAAGTTAGATCCTGTAAAATATAATAACTCAAAAGAAAGAAAGAGCTAATTAACAAATTAATGCTGATACCAGATAGATTTCCATTTATACTTTCACTCCTTTAACTCAGATTATCTGCATCATATCAAGGATATGTATAAACACTAGAAAGGAGGGTTAATAGACGATTCCAAATACAAAAGGGCTAAAAGCAGTAACTTGGAGATGAATGGTAATATCATATCAACAAAAGACTCCAAATACAAAAAGGACAGAAAGTAGTAACTGGAAGATGAATGGCAATATACAAATACAAGATTCCAAATATAAATGGACGAAAAGTAATAATTGGGGGATGAATTGTGATATCAATCTTCTATTGATATATTACCATTCCTCTCCCAGTGACTATTTTCAGTCCTTTTATATTTGGAATCTTCTATTGATATATTACCATTCCTCTCCCAGTGACTATTTTCAGTCCTTTTATATTTGGAGTCTTATATTAATATATTACCATTCCTCTCCCAGTGACTATTTTCAGTCCTTTTATATTTGGAATCTTCTATTGATATCCAAATATAAAAGGACTGAAAATAGTCACTGGGAGAGGAATGGTAATCTATAATAATAATAAAAGGGTGTGCGTGAGAGAGAAACCACCATAGCTCCAAGAGAAAAGAACTTAGAAACCTAAAATTGTTCACCCACACTAAGTGAACCCTGAGGGCGTGCACCTTGGTATTAATACTTATCTTATCCGCGTGCGTGCGCGAACACGCATCTTTTTAATTTGGCAAGCTAGCAAAAAACTATATAGAAAACAGTGGTTCCTTATATTACATTCGAAGCCCCATCCCACCAAACATGCTCGCCCTTTCAGCTGTGGAGGCGTTATAATATGAGTCAATCTCACTATTCGTTGGTAAAAAAGTAGCTCAAAAGTTGGCGGTGAGTTGTGATAACTAGTTGCCTTCCTTCTAGTCTTTCACTGCTAAATTAGGGACAGCTAGCGCAGATAGCCCCCGTGTAGCTTTACGCGAAATTCAGAAGTAACTAACTAACTAACCTTATATTACAAAATACTAAGTGGACTCTGAGGGTGTGCACCTGGGTATTATTACTTATCCACGTGCGTGCGCGCATGCACATCTTTTTAATGAGGCAAGCTAGCAAAAACCCACATAGAAAAGAAGAGTTTTTATATTTCTGCGAAATAAAAATGTTTAACATATTTTTGACTGTTACTCTATACTAAAATAGGTACAGGATACACACACACACACTAAGAAGGTCGAAACGTTGTTCTTCTTCTTCTTTATTTTAATTCAAGTTTTTAATACCCATACCAGCCGTCTCTGCTATAGACATTGACATAATCATCTATAATATATGAATCTAATAACCCGAGTAAAGCTGGGTACTTTCGCTAGTCTAATATATAAAGATGAGTTTGTGTCTATTTGTTCGCACTTTTCAGCCATCTGTTCCTTACACATTTCCATATTTTTTATCAATCAGCTTCAAACTTTACACAATATTATAGGATGTCATGAGGAAGGTCATGAAAGGGTTGGGGTTGGACCCCACGTCTTCTATATAAATAAACGTCAATGTGTGTGTGTCTATCTGTTCGTTATACATTTCCACATTTTTTTATCAATCAGCACCCAACTTAACACAGTGGTACAATATGACACGAGGAAGGTTATGAGGGGGGGTTGGAGAGATCTTGAAAACAATACGTCTTTCTTTTCAGTATTGATACCTTTATGTAAATTTATTTTAATGTTAATCATGTTAAGAAAAAAAATAGAAGAACAATTTACTATCCTTTGTTACAAACAAGTTCTTATTTCACCCGTCCATTGGACGAGTACTCCAGCTAGTATAATAATAGAAGATTACAAATATAAAAGACCTAAAAGTAGTAACTGGGAAATGAATGATAATATCATATTGATCTGTCAAATTGAAATAAACGTAGGTTGTGAATACATCTAATTAAGTGCAACATTTTCACCTGTACCTTCACTTCATTTACACAAAGTTCTTGCATGTGAGCTAGAGCAAATACAACATTAGTAAGGAGGATTAGTACAAGCTTCTTCTAAATGTAAAAAAAAAAAAGAGAACGTACTAACTGGGAGATGAATGCTGGTATCATACGATCTGGTCAGTTTGAAATAACTTCTACCTCACTTAATAATATCTTTATCAGTGCCTGTGCTTCGTTTACACATATTAACCTAGAACATACTAGAAAGGATGGTTAATCTCGGTTTCGTTTACACATATTACCTAGAACATACTAGAAAGGAGGGTTAATCCCCGCTTCGTTTACACATATTACCTAGAACATACCACAAAGGAGGGTTAATCTCCGCTTCTTTTACACATATTAACCTAGAACATACTAGAAAGGAGGGTTCATCTCTGCTTCTTTTACACATATTACTTAGAACATACTAGAAAGGGAGGTTAATCTCCGCTTCATTTACACATATTACCTAGAACATACTAGAAAGGAGGGTTAATCTCCGCTTCGTTTACACATATTACCTAGAACATACTAGAAATGAGGGTTAATTCGAGCTTCTAAATGGAAGAATACAAACGATTGTAAAGGAAACATTAGCTCATACCTGCAGCTACTGCGTAATACATGGCTTGTAGATATTAAATAGCTCACAGGATTTCGGGGTCGAGAACTTACGTACACACACACACAAACGTATACATACTATATTGTTTATCTGACATACAGTTCCTTTCATAACTTCAGTTTACCAGATTCTTCATTCACGGAGACCATATCTTCTTACTATGTGACATGATCAAAAGTGAAATATGATATTTATGCACCGTATCACAAATACGTTTAGTTGTTGAAAGCAGTGTGATGAAAAGAATGAAAGCATGATAACTATATGTACTTCCGCAGGGTCCACGAAAGTGTTCTGTTTCAAGAGTAAGTAAAACCAAATTTAAGAGTAACAAAATTTTTATTTCATGCTTTTGAAGTTCATACATCATGCTGTGTTGTAGCCTACAGAGTGCATAATTCGTCTCGTTATTCATGGCATGGCAGTTTTACCGACGTCACAATGGTAAAAATTGAAACGTAAAGCGTCCCTTATGCGACGTCATTATAGTCTATTGGCTGATTGACAGACAACACACTACTGTACAGTGAGGGAAGTGATTAATACAGGTAACCTATCCAGGTGGACTTCGGCCCCCTTTCGGGAAAATTGTGATTTTAAAACAAAAGAACCAAACATAAATTTCAAAAACTGCTAATTTCTGTAATAAACCAACATTGAATAAACGAGCCTATTAAATCAAAAACAATGAAATAAAACTAAATTTCAAGACTAGTTATAATAATTTTGCAAACTAATTTTAAGTAAGATAAGTTGTGTGAACTAAGCTTTAGCATCATGTCTCTAAATACTGTGTGTGTGTGTGTGTCCGTAGTTTGTTTGCTTTCAGATATTCTCGCAAAAACTTCAATTGCGTTATACGTCCCTAATTTTTAACTGATAAAACCAGTGAGAAGGCAGTTAAAAAAATTCTGTTTAATATACTAACATGTATTATGCTAACATATACAGGGCCATGCTTACAAGCAACCAACGACTTAAATAAACGAGTTTGCTAATCACGCTTTCTGTTATATTCTGTGTCTGAATAACAAAATAATAAAAACATTAGTCAGAGAACAAGCCCAGGTATCAGATTATATCAAGTTGAATATACATTTTTTGGGGCAACACATTATGGTTAAATGACGATTTTTCTAAAGCAGTCTAGAAATGTATATTACATATTTTATGGCTAGCTAAACATAATCAAGCTTAGCCTAAAAATAATCTAGATAAATATTTGATAACACGCTTGCTTTAAAGCGCAGGGATTGTTTGTTTTGAATTTCGGGCAAAGCTACACGAGGGCTATCTGCGCTAGCCGTCCGTAATTTAGCAGTGTAAGATTAGAGGCAAGGCAGCTAGTCATCCCCACCTACCGCCAACTCTTGGGCTACTGTTTTACCAACGAATAGTGGGATTGACCGTCACATTATAACGCCCCCCATGGCTGAAAGGACGAACATGTTTGGTGTGACGGGGATTCGAACCCGCGACCCGCAGATT